>NW_027663966.1:0-202500 GCF_964034855.1 Anser brachyrhynchus | reverse complement strand
TTTTTCCTCTCAGTGACCACGACCCTCCCCAGTTTCCCCATTGACTGGGTAATCCATGTTCACAATCTATCCAGTGCTTCACAGAAAATACACAGCTGCTGGCCTGTTACTAGTCAATTTTATTTTTTTCTTGACTGTTTTCCTCTTTGAGGTGGTAATGTTTCTTACACCGTGATTTCCACCCAATTGCTCTAAGGATTCTGGTTGTCTGCATTTTACAAGGTTGTCTGTTAAGCTTTCTTATCACTGCAAGCATATATCAATACCACCTTCCTTCCCTCTAAACGATGTAACTCTGTGCAAAAACATTTTTATTCCCACAACCTTGATCCCCTTACCCTAAAATCCTTATTCTCTTTAACCCTAACAACTCTAACCACAACCCTAACCCTTCATATCAACCCCCCGACGCTAATGACACTGACTAATGATCCAAACCCCAAACCCCAGGCAACCAACAAAGAAACAGACACAAAGCTGAAAACTACAAAAAAGGCAAAACCCTGGATACAGACCCCAAATCACAAACACGCTACCAAAATGCTACAGAAAAGCCCCAGACGCAGGCCCCAAGCACTACAGCTAGGCCCCAGAAGCTCTAGACACATCCCAAAGCCAAAATGCAATCCCCAAACACTACAGAAAAGCCCCCAAACACCAGACACAGGCTGCAGAAGTCTACAAGCAGGCCCCAGCCACACCCGGATGCAGACCCCAACTGTCCACAAGCAGCTCCCAACCCACCCCCCCCATGAACTGGACCCCCCCCCACCACCACCCAGATGCATGCCCCAGGCCCCAGGCCTCAGCCCCAGCCCCCACACCCCAGACTCAGGCCCCAAAGGTGTACAACCAGCTCCCAACTGCCCCCCTCAAAGGGAGGCCCCAAAGCCTGCCAGAGGACCCTAGAGCGTACAAGCAGCTCCCAACCCCCCCGGCACAGGCCCCAACCCCTCCCCCAGACACAGGCCCCAAAGGTGTACAAGCAACTCCCCATCCTCCCCAGAGGCACGCCCCAAAGGTGTACAAACAGCCCCAACCCCCCAAGACCCAGACCCCTACAGCGTAGAAGCAGCTCCCTACCCCATGCCCCCAAGGCACATGCCCCAACCCCTCCCCCAAGGCAGGCCCTAACAGTGTACAAGCAGCTCCCACCCCCCCCCAGACGCAGGCCCCAAAGGTGTACAAGCAGGCCCCTACAGTATACAAGCAGCTCACAACCACCCCCCCAAAGGCAGGCCCCAACCCCCTCCAGATGCAAGCCCGAAAGGTTAAAACCAGCTCCAACCCCCCAACCCCCCCCGCCCCGCGCAGACGCAGGCCCCAAAGGTGTACAAGCAGTTCCCAACCCCTCCAAGGCAGGCCCCAAAAGTGTAAAGGCAGGCCCCTACAGTGTAGAAACGCTCCAACCCCCCCCGCTTCCACCTCGAGGGAGGCCCTCCCCCCCCAGTATACACGAAGCTCCCAACCCCCTCTCAGAGGAATGCCTAAAAAAGTATACAAGCAGCTCCTAACACCCCCTCCCCCCCCCCCCCCCAAAAAGAGGCAGTCCCCAAAGGTGTACAAGCAGGCCCTCAAATCCCTTAGGTGTACAAGCAGGCCCTTCAAATCCCTTAGCCCCTGCGCCAGCTTTATTGGCGAGCAGCGAGGCTGGGGGGGGAGGGGGGCAAGACAGCCTTAAATAAAATACAAATATAAAAAGTGTTATAAATGGCTGTTATAAATCCAAATAGGATTACAATCAAAGTTTACAATTTATTAAACGAATAGAGGCAAGCAAGCAGCGCTGGGTGCGCCGGGAGTCTCTGCTCCCCCAGGACGCACGCCTGTTACGTAAGGCGGCTGGTTTTGATGCTCCCAGGCTAATACATATTCATTACTACTTCGAGAAGAGGCAGGGTTATTAGAATTGGTTTCCGGAATCCGAAACCCCTCCCAGGGGCGCCTGCGTACCAGTCTCTGGTGGTCTCTCGGGGCTTGCTCGGGCTGAATGCTGGTTGTCTTCCTCTCAGGCTTTTGTCCTTCAATTGTCCTTCAGCTCCCCCTTCCTCCTCGTTTGGGAGCCTCTGCGCCGGATTTCAGAAACTCTAGCAACATCCCCTGCAGTAGTCAGCACTTTTCCCTAAAAACCCCTTTGTTCTCTTATCACCTAGACCCGGGCCTCGATGTTAACCCTTCAAATCCCTTAGTGACACGAATTGCTGGACCATTCCTTACAAAAGGAAGGATAAAATATGTAGAGGAGCAATGGCACACGCGAAAGCCCAGCGCCGCGGGCAGAGGCAGCGAAGGTTGACGGCAGAACAGTGCTCGGTTTGAACACGGAGAGGGAAAGCGAGGGGAAGGTGGCCGAAGCCGGCCGCAGTCTCTGAGCTCTCCTCCTCCTGATTGTTTTCTCTCAAAGCCATTTCTGTGTGTGTGCGGGCACCCGGAGCCGGCAGAAGTCCCCGTGAAGTCCTTCGGCAGGACGGAGGGCTGCGTGGGCTCCAGTGAGAGAGGGAGTTAGGAGAATCTTATCAAGTAGAGATAGAGCGCTGACGGCGTTAAACTAGGATGCTACTTAGCGTCTTTGCTAACTATGGTGCATTGTGCCAATTAACTAAAGCAAGAAGCCTTGGGCCCCTTACCAAGGTCAGTCTCCTAATAAGAGAGTGAGCCTGTCTTAAGAAACTGGGAGAAACTGGTCCTGCAGATGGACAAGAGCCAAGGAGCAACTGAGTCTGTGCAAAGACAAGAGGTCAACTAGCGGTGACGAGGAAGAGTCATCAATCTTCATGCCCACGACCTCCCGTGCTGCCCAGCGCTGAATAAACATACCTACTTTACAATCTCACTGATTGTGGAGTCCCTTTTCCGCAAGTCACTAGCAGCGGTTTCTTCCGCAGAGGTTTTCCCAGAGCCGCTTCAAAGCTTCCCTCGCGGAGCTGGGGCGTCGCAGGGGGTCGTCAAAGCACGCACACACACACACACACACAGGCGTTGTTGTCCAAACAGAAAGTATTTACAACAAATTCGACAAGCGGTTTTCCTCTGCCAGCAGCAAATGCCTGAGGGCCCCTACAGCTTCACAAATCATAGCACAAAGAGCCTAAAGTTCCTCTAAAATTTAGGGAAATGATTCAAAATAGATCTGCTAGGGGAAAACGATCACTGGCGGCAGGGTACACAATACACGCGAGTCTCAGCTCTCCTCCGCAGGGTCAGTGCCCACGCCCAAGTGCGACGCTGATGGCACCCGAACATTTGCTGTAGCAGGCAGCAGAGCCAGCAGCTCAGGGGAGCAATTTTAAAAACCAGGAGGCACTTAAACCAACCCTTAATTGACCCAGTTACTGCAGGAGAGTCCCGACTACTCGCCCTGGAGTCCTACTGTCACCAGCAAAAAGCACCAACCAAAGCTTGGGGGAACTTTGGTACAGCACAAGAGAAGGGAGTGGGGGTAGCGTAGCCGTATCGCAGAGCTGCTGCTTTTCACACCATTTTATCATCCCTGATAATTGAAAGTAAGGCCGGGTGGGCTGACCCCACCACCACCACTCCTGGCAGCATGTTTGGTCCACAACGCTAGAATAATTATTTTGCTCCCTCCCGCCCTTACAGCTTCATCATCTGAAAAGATTACAGTCAAAACAATGGCATACACAAATAAAAGTCAAGAGTTGACATAGTAACTCCGGGATTTGGGTATCAACTGTCCGAGAAATCAGAACACCCAGGCTTCACAATGTGCCCAACATCGAGCTGTGCCAAGGGGGGGCGGAAGGAAGAAGCTTTCCGTTTAAGCCTTCAGAGCATCGCTCCATCACTACGTCAATTCACAGCCACCACAGCGTGCCGATGGACATCTTTCTGTGCCAAAAGAAACAAGTGTTTTGTCCTCTTGATATCAAAGGTAGCCACCTCTACTTACGGAACCATGCACAAGACCTTAACTCTGACCAGCAGGGAAACTTAGGACAACTGAGTGCAAATCCTGCCAATTTCTACCAGTTCCAACTGTGCTTTAAGTCTCATTGCAAAGCCTCAGTTAGAAAAAGGATCACCTCAGGGTATCCAACAAGAAGAAGAGTTGGTTTTTTTTTTGTTTTTTTTTTTTTGTTTTTTGTTTTTTTAATATACCATAGGACTATGCAGTTCAATCATCAATCATCTTGGAAAGCTCAAGGAGGAGGTCATCCTCATCCTTCCCTGGGTCCAAGTCGAGCTCGGCTTCCAGTATGCCGTCTGAGAGTTCCCAAAGTAGCATCTCTAAATCCTCGTCTACAGATACGGGCGCGTTGCCTGTGGAACTCAGCCGGCGTGTCCTTGCTTCTTCTAGCTGGGAAGAAGCTGAAGTCGAGCTTGAGAACTCCATTGGCTCCACGGATTCTGCCTGGCTTCCAAGATGTGCTTCAGGTCTTGGCAGAGCAAGGAAGAGAACAATCAGTATATGCCATTTCTTAACGGGAAATCCCTTTTCTGCAAACCGGCTCTTAAAACCGTAGCCAACCCCTCCTGCACTTCAATCTTACCCAGGGATTGTTATTCAATTAACCCAGGGCTACATTTAGAGCCCAATATATTAGCAGGTACATTTTTCAGTTTGGGGGTTTCTCTGTGAAGCCAGAGCACCCGGAGTCTAGCAAAGATGGGAAACCAACATGGCCTCCCGGAAGCCCAGTGTCCGAGAACTACATCTCCCGGCATGCTCTGGGAAAACAATATGGACTCCCGGAAACCCGGTGGCCAAGAACTACATTTCCCAGCACTCCCCAGAAAATTGAGCCTCGCACCGTGCCGTAGGACGCCATTTTTTGCTCTGTTCCATTACCGGTTTCGTGTTTATGGAGGGTTTTCCCGCCGTTTTGGGGGGTTTCCCCTCAATTTCGGGTTTTCAGCTCTCCATTTCAGAGTTCTTCCCCGCAATTTTGGGGTTCCTTCCCCTAATTTGGTGCTTCGCCCCCCCCCCCCACTTTTGGGGTTCCCCCTCCATTTTGGGGATTCCCCCCAATTCCAAGCCCCCCACAATTTTGGAGGCCCCCACCATCCTTTCTTGGCCTGCCACCCTAATATTAAGGTTCTTTCCCCCAATGTTGGGGTTCTCACCACATGTTTGAGGTTCCTTCCCTTAATTTGGGGCTTAGCTCCCCGGGATCTGGGGCTTTAACCCCAATTTTGGGGGTCCCCCCCAAGTTTGGGGATTCCTCCCCAGGTCTGGGGGGGGTCCACATTCAATTCTGGAATTTCACACTTCCATTTAAGTCTTCTTCCCCCCAATTTGGGGGTTCACCCACCCAATTTTGGGGGTTCCTCCCCTAATTTGGGGAGACCCGACCAATTTTGGGGGTCCCCCCCCAATTGTAGAGTCCCCCACCCTCCTTTTTTGGGTTCCCCCCTAATATTAAAGAGTTCTTCCGCCCAATTTTGGGAGACCCCACAATTTGGCCGTTCCTTCCCCTAACTTTGGGCTTCAACCCTTCGATTTTGGGGGGGGCTCCCACCCTCTTATTTTGGCCTTCCGCCCTAATATTAGGCCTAACCCCTAAGAACCTTGACCCCTAAGCCTATGGCAACCACGGATCTAACCCTAACCCCTACCCCAACAAACACTAGAAACCCTAACCCTAAAAACCCTTGCAGCCCTAACCCGATAAAATTTACCACACTAAACCCCTGAAGACTGTTCTGGGGGGTCCACATTCAATTCTGGAATTTCACACTTCCATTTAAGTGTTCTGCCCCCCCAATCTGGGGGTTCGCCCACCCAATTTTGGGTTTTCCTCCCCTAATTGGGGGGGACACAACCAATTTTGGTGGGGACACAACCAATTTGGGGGGGGACACAACCAATTTGGGGGGGTCCCCCCAATTTTAGAGTCCCCCACCCTCCTTTTTTGGGTTTCCCCCAATATTAAGAGCTCTTCCGCCCAATTTTGGGGGACCCCACAATTTTGACGTTTCTTCCCCTAAATTGGGGCTTCGACCCTTCAATTTTGGGGGGGGCTCCCCCCTTAGTTTGGCCTTCCACCCTAATATTGGGCCTTAGCCCTAAGAACCCTGACCCCTAACACTACGGCTCCCACGGATCTAACCCTAACCCCTACCCCAAAAAACCCTAGAAACCCTAACCCTAAAAACCCTTACAGTCCTAACCCGATAAAATTTACCACACTAGACCTACGCCTAAAAGCCCTAACCCTAAAAATTAAGACCCTCTAAACCCTAACCCAAAACGTAAAGATTCTCAAAGCCCTAACGCTGGAGACCCTAACCTTAAAAAAAAAAAAATAAGACCTTAAAACCCTAACCCTAAATACCTGACCATAACTAAAACCCTAAGACCCTAACCCTAAAAACCCTATCAACACTAAAACCACAAAATACTTTAAAACCTTAACACACTAACCCCCAAACCCTAACCCTTATAACTCCAACCCTAACAACCTTACAATCCTAACCCTAAACCCTGGAAACCCTAACCCTGAAACCCAACCCTAGTGCCTTAGCCCTGAAACCTTAAAACCCTAACACCTTATTAGAAACACTCTGTAACCAATACCATAGGCTCAGGCAAGTATCTCAGTGAGGTAGCATTTTTATTCACGATTGCAATGGCAGGCGTCCCACAAGCCACCTACTAGTTCCATAACACAGTTTATATAATTTTTTTTTTCCTCTCGGTGACCAGGACCCTCCCCAGTTTCCCCATTGACTGGGTAATCCATGTTCACAATCTATCCAGTGCTTCACAGAAAATACACAGCTGCTGGCCTGTTACTAGTCAATTTTATTTTTTTCTTGACTGTTTTCCTCTTTGAGGTGGTAATGTTTCTTACACCGTGATTTCCACCCAATTGCTCTAAGGATTCTGGTTGTCTGCATTTTACAAGGTTGTCTGTTAAGCTTTCTTATCACTGCAAGCATATATCAATACCACCTTCCTTCCCTCTAAACGATGTAACTCTGTGCAAAAACATTTTTATTCCCACAACCTTGATCCCCTTACCCTAAAATCCTTATTCTCTTTAACCCTAACAACTCTAACCACAACCCTAACCCTTCATATCAACCCCCCGACGCTAATGACACTGACTAATGATCCAAACCCCAAACCCCAGGCAACCAACAAAGAAACAGACACAAAGCTGAAAACTACAAAAAAGGCAAAACCCTGGATACAGACCCCAAATCACAAACACGCTACCAAAATGCTACAGAAAAGCCCCAGACGCAGGCCCCAAGCACTACAGCTAGGCCCCAGAAGCTCTAGACACATCCCAAAGCCAAAATGCAATCCCCAAACACTACAGAAAAGCCCCCAAACACCAGACACAGGCTGCAGAAGTCTACAAGCAGGCCCCAGCCACACCCGGATGCAGACCCCAACTGTCCACAAGCAGCTCCCAACCCACCCCCCCATGAACTGGACCCCCCACCACCACCACCCAGATGCATGCCCCAGGCCCCAGGCCTCAGCCCCAGCCCCCACACCCCAGACTCAGGCCCCAAAGGTGTACAACCAGCTCCCAACTGCCCCCCTCAAAGGGAGGCCCCAAAGCCTGCCAGAGGACCCTAGAGCGTACAAGCAGCTCCCAACCCCCCCGGCACAGGCCCCAACCCCCCCCCAGACACAGGCCCCAAAGGTGTACAAGCAACTCCCCATCCTCCCCAGAGGCACGCCCCAAAGGTGTACAAACAGCCCCAACCCCCCAAGACCCAGACCCCTACAGCGTAGAAGCAGCTCCCAACCCCATGCCCCCAAGGCACATGCCCCAACCCCTCCCCCAAGGCAGGCCCTAACAGTGTACAAGCAGCTCCCACCCCCCCCCAGACGCAGGCCCCAAAGGTGTACAAGCAGGCCCCTACAGTATACAAGCAGCTCACAACCACCCCCCCAAAGGCAGGCCCCAACCCCCTCCAGATGCAAGCCCGAAAGCTTAAAACCAGCTCCAACCCCCCAACCCCCCCCCGCCCCGCGCAGACGCAGGCCCCAAAGGTGTACAAGCAGTTCCCAACCCCTCCAAGGCAGGCCCCAAAAGTGTACAGGCAGGCCCCTACAGTGTAGAAACGCTCCAACCCCCCCCGCTTCCACCTCGAGGGAGGCCCTCCCCCCCCAGTATACACGAAGCTCCCAACCCCCTCTCAGAGGAATGCCTAAAAAAGTATACAAGCAGCTCCTAACACCCCCCCACCCCCCCACCCCCAAAAAGAGGCAGTCCCCAAAGGTGTACAAGCAGGCCCTCAAATCCCTTAGGTGTACAAGCAGGCCCTTCAAATCCCTTAGCCCCTGCGCCAGCTTTATTGGCGAGCAGCGAGGCTGGGGGGGGAGGGGGGGCAAGACAGCCTTAAATAAAATACAAATATAAAAAGTGTTATAAATGGCTGTTATAAATCCAAATAGGATTACAATCAAAGTTTACAATTTATTAAACGAATAGAGGCAAGCAAGCAGCGCTGGGTGCGCCGGGAGTCTCTGCTCCCCCAGGACGCACGCCTGTTACGTAAGGCGGCTGGTTTTGATGCTCCCAGGCTAATACATATTCATTACTACTTCGAGAAGAGGCAGGGTTATTAGAATTGGTTTCCGGAATCCGAAACCCCTCCCAGGGGCGCCTGCGTACCAGTCTCTGGTGGTCTCTCGGGGCTTGCTCGGGCTGAATGCTGGTTGTCTTCCTCTCAGGCTTTTGTCCTTCAATTGTCCTTCAGCTCCCCCTTCCTCCTCATTTGGGAGCCTCTGCGCCGGATTTCAGAAACTCTAGCAACATCCCCTGCAGTAGTCAGCACTTTTCCCTAAAAACCCCTTTGTTCTCTTATCACCTAGACCCGGGCCTCGATGTTAACCCTTCAAATCCCTTAGTGACACGAATTGCTGGACCATTCCTTACAAAAGGAAGGATAAAATATGTAGAGGAGCAATGGCACACGCGAAAGCCCAGCGCCGCGGGCAGAGGCAGCGAAGGTTGACGGCAGAACAGTGCTCGGTTTGAACACGGAGAGGGAAAGCGAGGGGAAGGTGGCCGAAGCCGGCCGCAGTCTCTGAGCTCTCCTCCTCCTGATTGTTTTCTCTCAAAGCCATTTCTGTGTGTGTGCGGGCACCCGGAGCCGGCAGAAGTCCCCGTGAAGTCCTTCGGCAGGACGGAGGGCTGCGTGGGCTCCAGTGAGAGAGGGAGTTAGGAGAATCTTATCAAGTAGAGATAGAGCGCTGACGGCGTTAAACTAGGATGCTACTTAGCGTCTTTGCTAACTATGGTGCATTGTGCCAATTAACTAAAGCAAGAAGCCTTGGGCCCCTTACCAAGGTCAGTCTCCTAATAAGAGAGTGAACCTGTCTTAAGAAACTGGGAGAAACTGGTCCTGCAGATGGACAAGAGCCAAGGAGCAACTGAGTCTGTGCAAAGACAAGAGGTCAACTAGCGGTGACGAGGAAGAGTCATCAATCTTCATGCCCACGACCTCCCGTGCTGCCCAGCGCTGAATAAACATACCTACTTTACAATCTCACTGATTGTGGAGTCCCTTTTCCGCAAGTCACTAGCAGCGGTTTCTTCTGCAGAGGTTTTCCCAGAGCCGCTTCAAAGCTTCCCTCGCGGAGCTGGGGCGTCGCAGGGGGTCGTCAAAGCACGCACACACACACACACACACACACACACAGGCGTTGTTGTCCAAACAGAAAGTATTTACAACAAATTCGACAAGCGGTTTTCCTCTGCCAGCAGCAAATGCCTGAGGGCCCCTACAGCTTCACAAATCATAGCACAAAGAGCCTAAAGTTCCTCTAAAATTTAGGGAAATGATTCAAAATAGATCTGCTAGGGGAAAACGATCACTGGCGGCAGGGTACACAATACACGCGAGTCTCAGCTCTCCTCCGCAGGGTCAGTGCCCACGCCCAAGTGCGACGCTGATGGCACCCGAACATTTGCTGTAGCAGGCAGCAGAGCCAGCAGCTCAGGGGAGCAATTTTAAAAACCAGGAGGCACTTAAACCAACCCTTAATTGACCCAGTTACTGCAGGAGAGTCCCGACTACTCGCCCTGGAGTCCTACTGTCACCAGCAAAAAGCACCAACCAAAGCTTGGGGGAACTTTGGTACAGCACAAGAGAAGGGAGTGGGGGTAGCGTAGCCGTATCGCAGAGCTGCTGCTTTTCACACCATTTTATCATCCCTGATAATTGAAAGTAAGGCCGGGTGGGCTGACCCCACCACCACCACTCCTGGCAGCATGTTTGGTCCACAACGCTAGAATAATTATTTTGCTCCCTCCCGCCCTTACAGCTTCATCATCTGAAAAGATTACAGTCAAAACAATGGCATACACAAATAAAAGTCAAGAGTTGACATAGTAACTCCGGGATTTGGGTATCAACTGTCCGAGAAATCAGAACACCCAGGCTTCACAATGTGCCCAACATCGAGCTGTGCCAAGGGGGGGGCGGAAGGAAGAAGCTTTCCGTTTAAGCCTTCAGAGCATCGCTCCATCACTACGTCAATTCACAGCCACCACAGCGTGCCGATGGACATCTTTCTGTGCCAAAAGAAACAAGTGTTTTGTCCTCTTGATATCAAAGGTAGCCACCTCTACTTACGGAACTATGCACAAGACCTTAACTCTGACCAGCAGGAAAACTTAGGACAACTGAGTGCAGATCCTGCCAATTTCTACCAGTTCCAACTGTGCTTTAAGTCTCATTGCAAAGCCTCAGTTAGAAAAAGGATCACCTCAGGGTATCCAACAAGAAGAAGAGTTGGTTTTTTTTTTGGTTTTTTTTTTTTTTTTTTTTTAATATACCATAGGACTATGCAGTTCAATCATCAATCATCTTGGAAAGCTCAAGGAGGAGGTCATCCTCATCCTTCCCTGGGTCCAAGTCGAGCTCGGCTTCCAGTATGCCGTCTGAGAGTTCCCAAAGTAGCATCTCTAAATCCTCGTCTACAGATACGGGCGCGTTGCCTGTGGAACTCAGCCGGCGTGTCCTTGCTTCTTCTAGCTGGGAAGAAGCTGAAGTCGAGCTTGAGAACTCCATTGGCTCCACGGATTCTGCCTGGCTTCCAAGATGTGCTTCAGGTCTTGGCAGAGCAAGGAAGAGAACAATCAGTATATGCCATTTCTTAACGGGAAATCCCTTTTCTGCAAACCGGCTCTTAAAACCGTAGCCAACCCCTCCTGCACTTCAATCTTACCCAGGGATTGTTATTCAATTAACCCAGGGCTACATTTAGAGCCCAATATATTAGCAGGTACATTTTTCAGTTTGGGGGTTTCTCTGTGAAGCCAGAGCACCCGGAGTCTAGCAAAGATGGGAAACCAACATGGCCTCCCGGAAGCCCAGTGTCCGAGAACTACATCTCCCGGCATGCTCTGGGAAAACAATATGGACTCCCGGAAACCCGGTGGCCAAGAACTACATTTCCCAGCACTCCCCAGAAAATTGAGCCTCACACCGTGCCGTAGGACGCCATTTTTTGCTCTGTTCCATTACCGGTTTCGTGTTTATGGAGGGTTTTCCCGCCGTTTTGGGGGGTTTCCCCTCAATTTCGGGTTTTCAGCTCTCCATTTCAGAGTTCTTCCCCGCAATTTTGGGGTTCCTTCCCCTAATTTGGTGCTTCGCCCCCCCCCCACTTTTGGGGTTCCCCCTCCATTTTGGGGATTCCCCCCAATTCCAAGCCCCCCATAATTTTGGAGGCCCCCACCATCCTTTCTTGGCCTGCCACCCTAATATTAAGGTTCTTTCCCCCAATGTTGGGGTTCTCTTCACATGTTTGAGGTTCCTTCCCTTAATTTGGGGCTTAGCTCCCCGGGATCTGGGGCTTTAACCCCAATTTTGGGGGTCCCCCCCAAGTTTGGGGATTCCTCCCCAGGTCTGGGGGGGGTCCACATTCAATTCTGGAATTTCACACTTCCATTTAAGTCTTCTTCCCCCCAATTTGGGGGTTCACCCACCCAATTTTGGGGGTTCCTCCCCTAATTTGGGGAGACCCGACCAATTTTGGGGGTCCCCCCCCAATTGTAGAGTCCCCCACCCTCCTTTTTTGGGTTCCCCCCTAATATTAAAGAGTTCTTCCGCCCAATTTTGGGGGACCCCACAATTTGGCCGTTCCTTCCCCTAACTTTGGGCTTCAACCCTTCGATTTTGGGGGGGGCTCCCACCCTCTTATTTTGGCCTTCCGCCCTAATATTAGGCCTAACCCCTAAGAACCTTGACCCCTAAGCCTATGGCAACCACGGATCTAACCCTAACCCCTACCCCAACAAACCCTAGAAACCCTAACCCTAAAAACCCTTGCAGCCCTAACCCGATAAAATTTACCACACTAAACCCCTGAAGACTGTTCTGGGGGGTCCACATTCAATTCTGGAATTTCACACTTCCATTTAAGTGTTCTTCCCCCCCAATATGGGGGTTCGCCCACCCAATTTTGGGGGTTCCTCCCCTAATTGGGGGGGACACAACCAATTTTGGGGGGGACACAACCAATTTTGGGGGGGACACAACCAATTTTAGAGTCCCACACCCTCCTTTTTTGGGTTTCCCCCAATATTAAGAGCTCTTCCGCTCAATTTTGGGGGACCCCACAATTTTGACGTTCCTTCCCCTAACTTTGGGCTTCAACCCTTCAATTTTGGGTGGGCTCCTCCCCTCTTATTTTGGCCTTCCGCCCTAATATTAGGCCTAACCCCTAAGAACCTTGACCCCTAAGCCTATGGCAACCACGGATCTAACCCTAACCCCTACCCCAACAAACCCTAGAAACCCTAACCCTAAAAACCCTTACAGCCCTAACCCGATAAAATTTACCACACTAAACCCCTGAAGACTGTTCTGGGGGGTCCACATTCAATTCTGGAATTTCACACTTCCATTTAAGTGTTCTGCCCCCCCCAATCTGGGGGTTCGCCCACCCAATTTTGGGTTTTCCTCCCCTAATTGGGTGGGACACAACCAATTTTGGGGGGGACACAACCGATTTGGGGGGGGACACAACAAATTTGGGGGGTCCCCCCAATTTTAGAGTCCCCTACCCTCCTTTTTTGGGTTTCCCCCAATATTAAGAGCTCTTCCGCCCAATTTTGGGGGACCCCACAATTTTGACGTTTCTTCCCCTAAATTGGGGCTTCTACCCTTCAATTTTGGGGGGGGCTCCCCCCTTAGTTTGGCCTTCCACCCTAATATTGGGCCTTAGCCCTAAGAACCCTGACCCCTAACACTACGGCTCCCACGGATCTAACCCTAACCCCTACCCCAAAAAACCCTAGAAACCCTAACCCTAAAAACCCTTACAGTCCTAACCCGATAAAATTTACCACACTAGACCTACGCCTAAAAGCCCTAACCCTAAAAATTAAGACCCTCTAAACCCTAACCCAAAACGTAAAGATTCTCAAAGCCCTAACGCTGGAGACCCTAACCTTAAAAAAAAAAAAATAAGACCTTAAAACCCTAACCCTAAATACCTGACCATAACTAAAACCCTAAGACCCTAACCCTAAAAACCCTATCAACACTAAAACCACAAAATACTTTAAAACCTTAACACACTAACCCCCAAACCCTAACCCTTATAACTCCAACCCTAACAACCTTAAAATCCTAACCCTAAACCCTGGAAACCCTAACCCTGAAACCCAACCCTAGTGCCTTAGCCCTGAAACCTTAAAACCCTAACACCTTATTAGAAACACTCTGTAACCAATACCATAGGCTCAGGCAAGTATCTCAGTGAGGTAGCATTTTTATTCACGATTGCAATGGCAGGCGTCCCACAAGCCACCTACTAGTTCCATAACACAGTTTATATAATTTTTTTTTTCCTCTCGGTGACCAGAACCCTCCCCAGTTTCCCCATTGACTGGGTAATCCATGTTCACAATCTATCCAGTGCTTCACAGAAAATACACAGCTGCTGGCCTGTTACTAGTCAATTTTATTTTTTTCTTGACTGTTTTCCTCTTTGAGGTGGTAATGTTTCTTACACCGTGATTTCCACCCAATTGCTCTAAGGATTCTGGTTGTCTGCATTTTACAAGGTTGTCTGTTAAGCTTTCTTATCACTGCAAGCATATATCAATACCACCTTCCTTCCCTCTAAACGATGTAACTCTGTGCAAAAACATTTTTATTCCCACAACCTTGATCCCCTTACCCTAAAATCCTTATTCTCTTTAACCCTAACAACTCTAACCACAACCCTAACCCTTCATATCAACCCCCCGACGCTAATGACACTGACTAATGATCCAAACCCCAAACCCCAGGCAACCAACAAAGAAACAGACACAAAGCTGAAAACTACAAAAAAGGCAAAACCCTGGATACAGACCCCAAATCACAAACACGCTACCAAAATGCTACAGAAAAGCCCCAGACGCAGGCCCCAAGCACTACAGCTAGGCCCCAGAAGCTCTAGACACATCCCAAAGCCAAAATGCGATCCCCAAACACTACAGAAAAGCCCCCAAACACCAGACACAGGCTGCAGAAGTCTACAAGCAGGCCCCAGCCACACCCGGATGCAGACCCCAACTGTCCACAAGCAGCTCCCAACCCACCCCCCCCATGAACTGGACCCCCCACCACCACCACCCAGATGCATGCCCCAGGCCCCAGGCCTCAGCCCCAGCCCCCACACCCCAGACTCAGGCCCCAAAGGTGTACAACCAGCTCCCAACTGCCCCCCTCAAAGGGAGGCCCCAAAGCCTGCCAGAGGACCCTAGAGCGTACAAGCAGCTCCCAACCCCCCCGGCACAGGCCCCAACCCCCCCCCAGACACAGGCCCCAAAGGTGTACAAGCAACTCCCCATCCTCCCCAGAGGCACGCCCCAAAGGTGTACAAACAGCCCCAACCCCCCAAGACCCAGACCCCTACAGCGTAGAAGCAGCTCCCAACCCCATGCCCCCAAGGCACATGCCCCAACCCCTCCCCCAAGGCAGGCCCTAACAGTGTACAAGCAGCTCCCACCCCCCCCCAGACGCAGGCCCCAAAGGTGTACAAGCAGGCCCCTACAGTATATAAGCAGCTCACAACCACCCCCCCAAAGGCAGGCCCCAAACCCCTCCAGATGCAAGCCCGAAAGGTTAAAACCAGCTCCAACCCCCCAACCCCCCCCCGCCCCGCGCAGACGCAGGCCCCAAAGGTGTACAAGCAGTTCCCAACCCCTCCAAGGCAGGCCCCAAAAGTGTAAAGGCAGGCCCCTACAGTGTAGAAACGCTCCAACCCCCCCCCCCTTCCACCTCGAGGGAGGCCCTCCCCCCCCAGTATACACGAAGCTCCCAACCCCCTCTCAGAGGAATGCCTAAAAAAGTATACAAGCAGCTCCTAACACCCCCCCACCCCCCCCCCCCAAAAAGAGGCAGTCCCCAAAGGTGTACAAGCAGGCCCTCAAATCCCTTAGGTGTACAAGCAGGCCCTTCAAATCCCTTAGCCCCTGCGCCAGCTTTATTGGCGAGCAGCGAGGCTGGGGGGGGAGGGGGGCAAGACAGCCTTAAATAAAATACAAATATAAAAAGTGTTATAAATGGCTGTTATAAATCCAAATAGGATTACAATCAAAGTTTACAATTTATTAAACGAATAGAGGCAAGCAAGCAGCGCTGGGTGCGCCGGGAGTCTCTGCTCCCCCAGGACGCACGCCTGTTACGTAAGGCGGCTGGTTTTGATGCTCCCAGGCTAATACATATTCATTACTACTTCGAGAAGAGGCAGGGTTATTAGAATTGGTTTCCGGAATCCGAAACCCCTCCCAGGGGCGCCTGCGTACCAGTCTCTGGTGGTCTCTCGGGGCTTGCTCGGGCTGAATGCTGGTTGTCTTCCTCTCAGGCTTTTGTCCTTCAATTGTCCTTCAGCTCCCCCTTCCTCCTCGTTTGGGAGCCTCTGCGCCGGATTTCAGAAACTCTAGCAACATCCCCTGCAGTAGTCAGCACTTTTCCCTAAAAACCCCTTTGTTCTCTTATCACCTAGACCCGGGCCTCGATGTTAACCCTTCAAATCCCTTAGTGACACGAATTGCTGGACCATTCCTTACAAAAGGAAGGATAAAATATGTAGAGGAGCAATGGCACACGCGAAAGCCCAGCGCCGCGGGCAGAGGCAGCGAAGGTTGACGGCAGAACAGTGCTCGGTTTGAACACGGAGAGGGAAAGCGAGGGGAAGGTGGCCGAAGCCGGCCGCAGTCTCTGAGCTCTCCTCCTCCTGATTGTTTTCTCTCAAAGCCATTTCTGTCTGTGTGCGGGCACCCGGAGCCGGCAGAAGTCCCCGTGAAGTCCTTCGGCAGGACGGAGGGCTGCGTGGGCTCCAGTGAGAGAGGGAGTTAGGAGAATCTTATCAAGTAGAGATAGAGCGCTGACGGCGTTAAACTAGGATGCTACTTAGCGTCTTTGCTAACTATGGTGCATTGTGCCAATTAACTAAAGCAAGAAGCCTTGGGCCCCTTACCAAGGTCAGTCTCCTAATAAGAGAGTGAGCCTGTCTTAAGAAACTGGGAGAAACTGGTCCTGCAGATGGACAAGAGCCAAGGAGCAACTGAGTCTGTGCAAAGACAAGAGGTCAACTAGCGGTGACGAGGAAGAGTCATCAATCTTCATGCCCACGACCTCCCGTGCTGCCCAGCGCTGAATAAACATACCTACTTTACAATCTCACTGATTGTGGAGTCCCTTTTCTGCAAGTCACTAGCAGCGGTTTCTTCCGCAGAGGTTTTCCCAGAGCCGCTTCAAAGCTTCCCTCGCGGAGCTGGGGCGTCGCAGGGGGTCGTCAAAGCACGCACACACACACACACACACACACACACACACACACACAGGCGTTGTTGTCCAAACAGAAAGTATTTACAACAAATTCGACAAGCGGTTTTCCTCTGCCAGCAGCAAATGCCTGAGGGCCCCTACAGCTTCACAAATCATAGCACAAAGAGCCTAAAGTTCCTCTAAAATTTAGGGAAATGATTCAAAATAGATCTGCTAGGGGAAAACGATCACTGGCGGCAGGGTACACAATACACGCGAGTCTCAGCTCTCCTCCGCAGGGTCAGTGCCCACGCCCAAGTGCGACGCTGATGGCACCCGAACATTTGCTGTAGCAGGCAGCAGAGCCAGCAGCTCAGGGGAGCAATTTTAAAAACCAGGAGGCACTTAAACCAACCCTTAATTGACCCAGTTACTGCAGGAGAGTCCCGACTACTCGCCCTGGAGTCCTACTGTCACCAGCAAAAAGCACCAACCAAAGCTTGGGGGAACTTTGGTACAGCACAAGAGAAGGGAGTGGGGGTAGCGTAGCCGTATCGCAGAGCTGCTGCTTTTCACACCATTTTATCATCCCTGATAATTGAAAGTAAGGCCGGGTGGGCTGACCCCACCACCACCACTCCTGGCAGCATGTTTGGTCCACAACGCTAGAATAATTATTTTGCTCCCTCCCGCCCTTACAGCTTCATCATCTGAAAAGATTACAGTCAAAACAATGGCATACACAAATAAAAGTCAAGAGTTGACATAGTAACTCCGGGATTTGGGTATCAACTGTCCGAGAAATCAGAACACCCAGGCTTCACAATGTGCCCAACATCGAGCTGTGCCAAGGGGGGGCGGAAGGAAGAAGCTTTCCGTTTAAGCCTTCAGAGCATCGCTCCATCACTACGTCAATTCACAGCCACCACAGCGTGCCGATGGACATCTTTCTGTGCCAAAAGAAACAAGTGTTTTGTCCTCTTGATATCAAAGGTAGCCACCTCTACTTACGGAACCATGCACAAGACCTTAACTCTGACCAGCAGGGAAACTTAGGACAACTGAGTGCAAATCCTGCCAATTTCTACCAGTTCCAACTGTGCTTTAAGTCTCATTGCAAAGCCTCAGTTAGAAAAAGGATCACCTCAGGGTATCCAACAAGAAGAAGAGTTGGTTTTTTTTTTGTTTTTTTTTTTTTGTTTTGTTTTTTTAATATACCATAGGACTATGCAGTTCAATCATCAATCATCTTGGAAAGCTCAAGGAGGAGGTCATCCTCATCCTTCCCTGGGTCCAAGTCGAGCTCGGCTTCCAGTATGCCGTCTGAGAGTTCCCAAAGTAGCATCTCTAAATCCTCGTCTACAGATACGGGCGCGTTGCCTGTGGAACTCAGCCGGCGTGTCCTTGCTTCTTCTAGCTGGGAAGAAGCTGAAGTCGAGCTTGAGAACTCCATTGGCTCCACGGATTCTGCCTGGCTTCCAAGATGTGCTTCAGGTCTTGGCAGAGCAAGGAAGAGAACAATCAGTATATGCCATTTCTTAACGGGAAATCCCTTTTCTGCAAACCGGCTCTTAAAACCGTAGCCAACCCCTCCTGCACTTCAATCTTACCCAGGGATTGTTATTCAATTAACCCAGGGCTACATTTAGAGCCCAATATATTAGCAGGTACATTTTTCAGTTTGGGGGTTTCTCTGTGAAGCCAGAGCACCCGGAGTCTAGCAAAGATGGGAAACCAACATGGCCTCCCGGAAGCCCAGTGTCCGAGAACTACATCTCCCGGCATGCTCTGGGAAAACAATATGGACTCCCGGAAACCCGGTGGCCAAGAACTACATTTCCCAGCACTCCCCAGAAAATTGAGCCTCACACCGTGCCGTAGGACGCCATTTTTTGCTCTGTTCCATTACCGGTTTCGTGTTTATGGAGGGTTTTCCCGCCGTTTTGGGGGGTTTCCCCTCAATTTCGGGTTTTCAGCTCTCCATTTCAGAGTTCTTCCCCGCAATTTTGGGGTTCCTTCCCCTAATTTGGTGCTTCGCCCCCCCCCCACTTTTGGGGTTCCCCCTCCATTTTGGGGATTCCCCCCAATTCCAAGCCCCCCACAATTTTGGAGGCCCCCACCATCCTTTCTTGGCCTGCCACCCTAATATTAAGGTTCTTTCCCCCAATGTTGGGGTTCTCTTCACATGTTTGAGGTTCCTTCCCTTAATTTGGGGCTTAGCTCCCCGGGATCTGGGGCTTTAACCCCAATTTTGGGGGTCCCCCCCAAGTTTGGGGATTCCTCCCCAGGTCTGGGGGGGGTCCACATTCAATTCTGGAATTTCACACTTCCATTTAAGTCTTCTTCCCCCCAATTTGGGGGTTCACCCACCCAATTTTGGGGGTTCCTCCCCTAATTTGGGGAGACCCGACCAATTTTGGGGGTCCCCCCCCAATTGTAGAGTCCCCCACCCTCCTTTTTTGGGTTCCCCCCTAATATTAAAGAGTTCTTCCGCCCAATTTTGGGAGACCCCACAATTTGGCCGTTCCTTCCCCTAACTTTGGGCTTCAACCCTTCGATTTTGGGGGGGGCTCCCCCCCTCTTATTTTGGCCTTCCGCCCTAATATTAGGCCTAACCCCTAAGAACCTTGACCCCTAACGCTATGGCAACCACGGATCTAACCCTAACCCCTACCCCAACAAACCCTAGAAACCCTAACCCTAAAAACCCTTGCAGCCCTAACCCGATAAAATTTACCACACTAAACCCCTGAAGACTGTTCTGGGGGGTCCACATTCAATTCTGGAATTTCACACTTCCATTTAAGTGTTCTGCCCCCCCAATCTGGGGGTTCGCCCACCCAATTTTGGGTTTTCCTCCCCTAATTGGGGGGGACACAACCAATTTTGGGGGGGACACAACCAATTTGAGGGGGGACACAACCAATTTGGGGGGGTCCCCCCAATTTTAGAGTCCCCCACCCTCCTTTTTTGGGTTTCCCCCAATATTAAGAGCTCTTCCGCCCAATTTTGGGGGACCCCACAATTTTGACGTTTCTTCCCCTAAATTGGGGCTTCTACCCTTCAATTTTGGGGGGGGCTCCCCCCTTAGTTTGGCCTTCCACCCTAATATTGGGCCTTAGCCCTAAGAACCCTGACCCCTAACACTACGGCTCCCACGGATCTAACCCTAACCCCTACCCCAAAAAACCCTAGAAACCCTAACCCTAAAAACCCTTACAGTCCTAACCCGATAAAATTTACCACACTAGACCTACGCCTAAAAGCCCTAACCCTAAAAATTAAGACCCTCTAAACCCTAACCCAAAACGTAAAGATTCTCAAAGCCCTAACGCTGGAGACCCTAACCTTAAAAAAAAAAAAATAAGACCTTAAAACCCTAACCCTAAATACCTGACCATAACTAAAACCCTAAGACCCTAACCCTAAAAACCCTATCAACACTAAAACCACAAAATACTTTAAAACCTTAACACACTAACCCGCAAACCCTAACCCTTATAACTCCAACCCTAACAACCTTACAATCCTAACCCTAAACCCTGGAAACCCTAACCCTGAAACCCAACCCTAGTGCCTTAGCCCTGAAACCTTAAAACCCTAACACCTTATTAGAAACACTCTGTAACCAATACCATAGGCTCAGGCAAGTATCTCAGTGAGGTAGCATTTTTATTCACGATTGCAATGGCAGGCGTCCCACAAGCCACCTACTAGTTCCATAACACAGTTTATATAATTTTTTTTTCCTCTCGGTGACCACGACCCTCCCCAGTTTCCCCATTGACTGGGTAATCCATGTTCACAATCTATCCAGTGCTTCACAGAAAATACACAGCTGCTGGCCTGTTACTAGTCAATTTTATTTTTTTCTTGACTGTTTTCCTCTTTGAGGTGGTAATGTTTCTTACACCGTGATTTCCACCCAATTGCTCTAAGGATTCTGGTTGTCTGCATTTTACAAGGTTGTCTGTTAAGCTTTCTTATCACTGCAAGCATATATCAATACCACCTTCCTTCCCTCTAAACGATGTAACTCTGTGCAAAAACATTTTTATTCCCACAACCTTGATCCCCTTACCCTAAAATCCTTATTCTCTTTAACCCTAACAACTCTAACCACAACCCTAACCCTTCATATCAACCCCCCGACGCTAATGACACTGACTAATGATCCAAACCCCAAACCCCAGGCAACCAACAAAGAAACAGACACAAAGCTGAAAACTACAAAAAAGGCAAAACCCTGGATACAGACCCCAAATCACAAACACGCTACCAAAATGCTACAGAAAAGCCCCAGACGCAGGCCCCAAGCACTACAGCTAGGCCCCAGAAGCTCTAGACACATCCCAAAGCCAAAATGCGATCCCCAAACACTACAGAAAAGCCCCCAAACACCAGACACAGGCTGCAGAAGTCTACAAGCAGGCCCCAGCCACACCCGGATGCAGACCCCAACTGTCCACAAGCAGCTCCCAACCCACCCCCCCCATGAACTGGACCCCCCACCACCACCACCCAGATGCATGCCCCAGGCCCCAGGCCTCAGCCCCAGCCCCCACACCCCAGACTCAGGCCCCAAAGGTGTACAACCAGCTCCCAACTGCCCCCCTCAAAGGGAGGCCCCAAAGCCTGCCAGAGGACCCTAGAGCGTACAAGCAGCTCCCAACCCCCCCGGCACAGGCCCCAACCCCCCCCCAGACACAGGCCCCAAAGGTGTACAAGCAACTCCCCATCCTCCCCAGAGGCACGCCCCAAAGGTGTACAAACAGCCCCAACCCCCCAAGACCCAGACCCCTACAGCGTAGAAGCAGCTCCCAACCCCATGCCCCCAAGGCACATGCCCCAACCCCTCCCCCAAGGCAGGCCCTAACAGTGTACAAGCAGCTCCCACCCCCCCCCAGACGCAGGCCCCAAAGGTGTACAAGCAGGCCCCTACAGTATATAAGCAGCTCACAACCACCCCCCCAAAGGCAGGCCCCAAACCCCTCCAGATGCAAGCCCGAAAGGTTAAAACCAGCTCCAACCCCCCAACCCCCCCCCGCCCCGCGCAGACGCAGGCCCCAAAGGTGTACAAGCAGTTCCCAACCCCTCCAAGGCAGGCCCCAAAAGTGTAAAGGCAGGCCCCTACAGTGTAGAAACGCTCCAACCCCCCCCCCCTTCCACCTCGAGGGAGGCCCTCCCCCCCCAGTATACACGAAGCTCCCAACCCCCTCTCAGAGGAATGCCTAAAAAAGTATACAAGCAGCTCCTAACACCCCCCCCCCCCCCCCCCAAAAAGAGGCAGTCCCCAAAGGTGTACAAGCAGGCCCTCAAATCCCTTAGGTGTACAAGCAGGCCCTTCAAATCCCTTAGCCCCTGCGCCAGCTTTATTGGCGAGCAGCGAGGCTGGGGGGGGAGGGGGGCAAGACAGCCTTAAATAAAATACAAATATAAAAAGTGTTATAAATGGCTGTTATAAATCCAAATAGGATTACAATCAAAGTTTACAATTTATTAAACGAATAGAGGCAAGCAAGCAGCGCTGGGTGCGCCGGGAGTCTCTGCTCCCCCAGGACGCACGCCTGTTACGTAAGGCGGCTGGTTTTGATGCTCCCAGGCTAATACATATTCATTACTACTTCGAGAAGAGGCAGGGTTATTAGAATTGGTTTCCGGAATCCGAAACCCCTCCCAGGGGCGCCTGCGTACCAGTCTCTGGTGGTCTCTCGGGGCTTGCTCGGGCTGAATGCTGGTTGTCTTCCTCTCAGGCTTTTGTCCTTCAATTGTCCTTCAGCTCCCCCTTCCTCCTCGTTTGGGAGCCTCTGCGCCGGATTTCAGAAACTCTAGCAACATCCCCTGCAGTAGTCAGCACTTTTCCCTAAAAACCCCTTTGTTCTCTTATCACCTAGACCCGGGCCTCGATGTTAACCCTTCAAATCCCTTAGTGACACGAATTGCTGGACCATTCCTTACAAAAGGAAGGATAAAATATGTAGAGGAGCAATGGCACACGCGAAAGCCCAGCGCCGCGGGCAGAGGCAGCGAAGGTTGACGGCAGAACAGTGCTCGGTTTGAACACGGAGAGGGAAAGCGAGGGGAAGGTGGCCGAAGCCGGCCGCAGTCTCTGAGCTCTCCTCCTCCTGATTGTTTTCTCTCAAAGCCATTTCTGTGTGTGTGCGGGCACCCGGAGCCGGCAGAAGTCCCCGTGAAGTCCTTCGGCAGGACGGAGGGCTGCGTGGGCTCCAGTGAGAGAGGGAGTTAGGAGAATCTTATCAAGTAGAGATAGAGCGCTGACGGCGTTAAACTAGGATGCTACTTAGCGTCTTTGCTAACTATGGTGCATTGTGCCAATTAACTAAAGCAAGAAGCCTTGGGCCCCTTACCAAGGTCAGTCTCCTAATAAGAGAGTGAGCCTGTCTTAAGAAACTGGGAGAAACTGGTCCTGCAGATGGACAAGAGCCAAGGAGCAACTGAGTCTGTGCAAAGACAAGAGGTCAACTAGCGGTGACGAGGAAGAGTCATCAATCTTCATGCCCACGACCTCCCGTGCTGCCCAGCGCTGAATAAACATACCTACTTTACAATCTCACTGATTGTGGAGTCCCTTTTCTGCAAGTCACTAGCAGCGGTTTCTTCCGCAGAGGTTTTCCCAGAGCCGCTTCAAAGCTTCCCTCGCGGAGCTGGGGCGTCGCAGGGGGTCGTCAAAGCACGCACACACACACACACACACACACACACACACACACACAGGCGTTGTTGTCCAAACAGAAAGTATTTACAACAAATTCGACAAGCGGTTTTCCTCTGCCAGCAGCAAATGCCTGAGGGCCCCTACAGCTTCACAAATCATAGCACAAAGAGCCTAAAGTTCCTCTAAAATTTAGGGAAATGATTCAAAATAGATCTGCTAGGGGAAAACGATCACTGGCGGCAGGGTACACAATACACGCGAGTCTCAGCTCTCCTCCGCAGGGTCAGTGCCCACGCCCAAGTGCGACGCTGATGGCACCCGAACATTTGCTGTAGCAGGCAGCAGAGCCAGCAGCTCAGGGGAGCAATTTTAAAAACCAGGAGGCACTTAAACCAACCCTTAATTGACCCAGTTACTGCAGGAGAGTCCCGACTACTCGCCCTGGAGTCCTACTGTCACCAGCAAAAAGCACCAACCAAAGCTTGGGGGAACTTTGGTACAGCACAAGAGAAGGGAGTGGGGGTAGTGTAGCCGTATCGCAGAGCTGCTGCTTTTCACACCATTTTATCATCCCTGATAATTGAAAGTAAGGCCGGGTGGGCTGACCCCACCACCACCACTCCTGGCAGCATGTTTGGTCCACAACGCTAGAATAATTATTTTGCTCCCTCCCGCCCTTACAGCTTCATCATCTGAAAAGATTACAGTCAAAACAATGGCATACACAAATAAAAGTCAAGAGTTGACATAGTAACTCCGGGATTTGGGTATCAACTGTCCGAGAAATCAGAACACCCAGGCTTCACAATGTGCCCAACATCGAGCTGTGCCAAGGGGGGGCGGAAGGAAGAAGCTTTCCGTTTAAGCCTTCAGAGCATCGCTCCATCACTACGTCAATTCACAGCCACCACAGCGTGCCGATGGACATCTTTCTGTGCCAAAAGAAACAAGTGTTTTGTCCTCTTGATATCAAAGGTAGCCACCTCTACTTACGGAACCATGCACAAGACCTTAACTCTGACCAGCAGGGAAACTTAGGACAACTGAGTGCAGATCCTGCCAATTTCTACCAGTTCCAACTGTGCTTTAAGTCTCATTGCAAAGCCTCAGTTAGAAAAAGGATCACCTCAGGGTATCCAACAAGAAGAAGAGTTGGTTTTTTTTTTGTTTTTTTTTTTGTTTTTTTTGTTTTTTTAATATACCATAGGACTATGCAGTTCAATCATCAATCATCTTGGAAAGCTCAAGGAGGAGGTCATCCTCATCCTTCCCTGGGTCCAAGTCGAGCTCGGCTTCCAGTATGCCGTCTGAGAGTTCCCAAAGTAGCATCTCTAAATCCTCGTCTACAGATACGGGCGCGTTGCCTGTGGAACTCAGCCGGCGTGTCCTTGCTTCTTCTAGCTGGGAAGAAGCTGAAGTCGAGCTTGAGAACTCCATTGGCTCCACGGATTCTGCCTGGCTTCCAAGATGTGCTTCAGGTCTTGGCAGAGCAAGGAAGAGAACAATCAGTATATGCCATTTCTTAACGGGAAATCCCTTTTCTGCAAACCGGCTCTTAAAACCGTAGCCAACCCCTCCTGCACTTCAATCTTACCCAGGGATTGTTATTCAATTAACCCAGGGCTACATTTAGAGCCCAATATATTAGCAGGTACATTTTTCAGTTTGGGGGTTTCTCTGTGAAGCCAGAGCACCCGGAGTCTAGCAAAGATGGGAAACCAACATGGCCTCCCGGAAGCCCAGTGTCCGAGAACTACATCTCCCGGCATGCTCTGGGAAAACAATATGGACTCCCGGAAACCCGGTGGCCAAGAACTACATTTCCCAGCACTCCCCAGAAAATTGAGCCTCGCACCTTGCCGTAGGACGCCATTTTTTGCTCTGTTACATTACCGGTTTCGTGTTTATGGAGGGTTTTCCCGCCGTTTTGGGGGGTTTCCCCTCAATTTTGGGTTTTCAGCTCTCCATTTCAGAGTTCTTCCCCGCAATTTTGGGGTTCCTTCCCCTAATTTGGTGCTTCGCCCCCCCCCCCCACTTTTGGGGTTCCCCCTCCATTTTGGGGATTCCCCCCAATTCCAAGCCCCCCACAATTTTGGAGGCCCCCACCATCCTTTCTTGGCCTGCCACCCTAATATTAAGGTTCTTTCCCCCAATGTTGGGGTTCTCTTCAAATGTTTGAGGTTCCTTCCCTTAATTTGGGGCTTAGCTCCCCGGGATCTGGGGCTTTAACCCCAATTTTGGGGGTCCCCCCCAAGTTTGGGGATTCCTCCCCAGGTCTGGGGGGGGTCCACATTCAATTCTGGAATTTCACACTTCCATTTAAGTCTTCTTCCCCCCAATTTGGGGGTTCACCCACCCAATTTTGGGGGTTCCTCCCCTAATTTGGGGAGACCCGACCAATTTTGGGGGTCCCCCCCCAATTGTAGAGTCCCCCACCCTCCTTTTTTGGGTTCCCCCCTAATATTAAAGAGTTCTTCCGCCCAATTTTGGGAGACCCCACAATTTGGCCGTTCCTTCCCCTAACTTTGGGCTTCAACCCTTCGATTTTGGGGGGGGCTCCCCCCCTCTTATTTTGGCCTTCCGCCCTAATATTAGGCCTAACCCCTAAGAACCTTGACCCCTAACGCTATGGCAACCACGGATCTAACCCTAACCCCTACCCCAACAAACCCTAGAAACCCTAACCCTAAAAACCCTTGCAGCCCTAACCCGATAAAATTTACCACACTAAACCCCTGAAGACTGTTCTGGGGGGTCCACATTCAATTCTGGAATTTCACACTTCCATTTAAGTGTTCTGCCCCCCCAATCTGGGGGTTCGCCCACCCAATTTTGGGTTTTCCTCCCCTAATTGGGGGGGACACAACCAATTTTGGGGGGGACACAACCAATTTGAGGGGGGACACAACCAATTTGGGGGGGTCCCCCCAATTTTAGAGTCCCCCACCCTCCTTTTTTGGGTTTCCCCCAATATTAAGAGCTCTTCCGCCCAATTTTGGGGGACCCCACAATTTTGACGTTTCTTCCCCTAAATTGGGGCTTCTACCCTTCAATTTTGGGGGGGGCTCCCCCCTTAGTTTGGCCTTCCACCCTAATATTGGGCCTTAGCCCTAAGAACCCTGACCCCTAACACTACGGCTCCCACGGATCTAACCCTAACCCCTACCCCAAAAAACCCTAGAAACCCTAACCCTAAAAACCCTTACAGTCCTAACCCGATAAAATTTACCACACTAGACCTACGCCTAAAAGCCCTAACCCTAAAAATTAAGACCCTCTAAACCCTAACCCAAAACGTAAAGATTCTCAAAGCCCTAACGCTGGAGACCCTAACCTTAAAAAAAAAAAAATAAGACCTTAAAACCCTAACCCTAAATACCTGACCATAACTAAAACCCTAAGACCCTAACCCTAAAAACCCTATCAACACTAAAACCACAAAATACTTTAAAACCTTAACACACTAACCCGCAAACCCTAACCCTTATAACTCCAACCCTAACAACCTTACAATCCTAACCCTAAACCCTGGAAACCCTAACCCTGAAACCCAACCCTAGTGCCTTAGCCCTGAAACCTTAAAACCCTAACACCTTATTAGAAACACTCTGTAACCAATACCATAGGCTCAGGCAAGTATCTCAGTGAGGTAGCATTTTTATTCACGATTGCAATGGCAGGCGTCCCACAAGCCACCTACTAGTTCCATAACACAGTTTATATAATTTTTTTTTCCTCTCGGTGACCACGACCCTCCCCAGTTTCCCCATTGACTGGGTAATCCATGTTCACAATCTATCCAGTGCTTCACAGAAAATACACAGCTGCTGGCCTGTTACTAGTCAATTTTATTTTTTTCTTGACTGTTTTCCCTCTTTGAGGTGGTAATGTTTCTTACACCGTGATTTCCACCCAATTGCTCTAAGGATTCTGGTTGTCTGCATTTTACAAGGTTGTCTGTTAAGCTTTCTTATCACTGCAAGCATATATCAATACCACCTTCCTTCCTCTAAACGATGTAACTCTGTGCAAAAACATTTTTATCCCACAACCTTGATCCCCTTACCCTAAAATCCTTATTCTCTTTAACCCTAACAACTCTAACCACAACCCTAACCCTTCATATCAACCCCCCGACGCTAATGACACTGACTAATGATCCAAACCCCAAACCCAGGCAACCAACAAAGAAACAGACACAAAGCTGAAAACTACAAAAAAGGCAAAACCCTGGATACAGACCCCAAATCACAAACACGCTACCAAAATGCTACAGAAAAGCCCCAGACGCAGGCCCCAAGCACTACAGCTAGGGCCCCAGAAGCTCTAGACACATCCCAAAGCCAAATGCAATCCCCAAACACTACAGAAAAGCCCCAAACACCAGACACAGGCTGCAGAAGTCTACAAGCAGGCCCCAGCCACACCCGGATGCAGACCCCAACTGTCCACAAGCAGCTCCCAACCCACCCCCCCCATGAACTGGACCCCCCCCCACCACCACCCAGATGCATGCCCCAGGCCCCAGGCCTCAGCCCCAGCCCCCACACCCCAGACTCAGGCCCCAAAGGTGTACAACCAGCTCCCAACTGCCCCCCTGGGAGGCCCCAAAGCCTGCCAGAGGACCCTAGAGCGTACAAGCAGCTCCCAACCCCCCCGGCACAGGCCCCAACCCCCCCCCCAGACACAGGCCCCAAAGGTGTACAAGCAACTCCCCATCCTCCCCAGAGGCACGCCCCAAAGGTGTACAAACAGCCCCAACCCCCCAAGACCCAGACCCCTACAGCGTAGAAGCAGCTCCCAACCCCATGCCCCCAAGGCACATGCCCCAACCCCTCCCCAAGGCAGGCCCTAACAGTGTACAAGCAGCTCCCACCCCCCCCCAGACGCAGGCCCCAAAGGTGTACAAGCAGGCCCCTACAGTATACAAGCAGCTCACAACCACCCCCCCAAAGGCAGGCCCCAACCCCCTCCAGATGCAAGCCCGAAAGGTTAAAACCAGCTCCAACCCCCCAACCCCCCCCGCCCCACGCAGACGCAGGCCCCAAAGGTGTACAAGCAGTTCCCAACCCCTCCAAGGCAGGCCCCAAAAGTGTACAGGCAGGCCCCTACAGTGTAGAAACGCTCCAACCCCCCCCGCTTCCACCTCGAGGGAGGCCCTCCCCCCCCAGTATACACGAAGCTCCCAACCCCCTCTCAGAGGAATGCCTAAAAAAGTATACAAGCAGCTCCTAACACCCCCCCCCCCCCCCCCCCAAAAAGAGGCAGTCCCCAAAGGTGTACAAGCAGGCCCTCAAATCCCTTAGGTGTACAAGCAGGCCCTTCAAATCCCTTAGCCCCTGCGCCAGCTTTATTGGCGAGCAGCGAGGCTGGGGGGGGAGGGGGGCAAGACAGCCTTAAATAAAATACAAATATAAAAAGTGTTATAAATGGCTGTTATAAATCCAAATAGGATTACAATCAAAGTTTACAATTTATTAAACGAATAGAGGCAAGCAAGCAGCGCTGGGTGCGCCGGGAGTCTCTGCTCCCCCAGGACGCACACCTGTTACGTAAGGCGGCTGGTTTTGATGCTCCCAGGCTAATACATATTCATTACTACTTCGAGAAGAGGCAGGGTTATTAGAATTGGTTTCCGGAATCCGAAACCCCTCCCAGGGGCGCCTGCGTACCAGTCTCTGGTGGTCTCTCGGGGCTTGCTCGGGCTGAATGCTGGTTGTCTTCCTCTCAGGCTTTTGTCCTTCAATTGTCCTTCAGC
The DNA here is from genome assembly GCF_964034855.1 of Anser brachyrhynchus. Taxonomy (NCBI): domain Eukaryota; kingdom Metazoa; phylum Chordata; class Aves; order Anseriformes; family Anatidae; genus Anser; species Anser brachyrhynchus. The sequence goes on along the minus strand of NW_027663966.1, from coordinate 173,365 downwards.
TCCCCCTTCCTCCTCGTTTGGGAGCCTCTGCGCCGGATTTCAGAAACTCTAGCAACATCCCCTGCAGTAGTCAGCACTTTTCCCTAAAAACCCCTTTGTTCTCTTATCACCTAGACCCGGGCCTCGATGTTAACCCTTCAAATCCCTTAGTGACACGAATTGCTGGACCATTCCTTACAAAAGGAAGGATAAAATATGTAGAGGAGCAATGGCACACGCGAAAGCCCAGCGCCGCGGGCAGAGGCAGCGAAGGTTGACGGCAGAACAGTGCTCGGTTTGAACACGGAGAGGGAAAGCGAGGGGAAGGTGGCCGAAGCCGGCCGCAGTCTCTGAGCTCTCCTCCTCCTGATTGTTTTCTCTCAAAGCCATTTCTGTGTGTGTGCGGGCACCCGGAGCCGGCAGAAGTCCCCGTGAAGTCCTTCGGCAGGACGGAGGGCTGCGTGGGCTCCAGTGAGAGAGGGAGTTAGGAGAATCTTATCAAGTAGAGATAGAGCGCTGACGGCGTTAAACTAGGATGCTACTTAGCGTCTTTGCTAACTATGGTGCATTGTGCCAATTAACTAAAGCAAGAAGCCTTGGGCCCCTTACCAAGGTCAGTCTCCTAATAAGAGAGTGAGCCTGTCTTAAGAAACTGGGAGAAACTGGTCCTGCAGATGGACAAGAGCCAAGGAGCAACTGAGTCTGTGCAAAGACAAGAGGTCAACTAGTGGTGACGAGGAAGAGTCATCAATCTTCATGCCCACGACCTCCCGTGCTGCCCAGCGCTGAATAAACATACCTACTTTACAATCTCACTGATTGTGGAGTCCCTTTTCCGCAAGTCACTAGCAGCGGTTTCTTCCGCAGAGGTTTTCCCAGAGCCGCTTCAAAGCTTCCCTCGCGGAGCTGGGGCGTCGCAGGGGGTCGTCAAAGCACGCACACACACACACACACACACACACACACACCCAGGCGTTGTTGTCCAAACAGAAAGTATTTACAACAAATTCGACAAGCGGTTTTCCTCTGCCAGCAGCAAATGCCTGAGGGCCCCTACAGCTTCACAAATCATAGCACAAAGAGCCTAAAGTTCCTCTAAAATTTAGGGAAATGATTCAAAATAGATCTGCTAGGGGAAAACGATCACTGGCGGCAGGGTACACAATACACGCGAGTCTCAGCTCTCCTCCGCAGGGTCAGTGCCCACGCCCAAGTGCGACGCTGATGGCACCCGAACATTTGCTGTAGCAGGCAGCAGAGCCAGCAGCTCAGGGGAGCAATTTTAAAAACCAGGAGGCACTTAAACCAACCCTTAATTGACCCAGTTACTGCAGGAGAGTCCCGACTACTCACCCTGGAGTCCTACTGTCACCAGCAAAAAGCACCAACCAAAGCTTGGGGGAACTTTGGTACAGCACAAGAGAAGGGAGTGGGGGTAGCATAGCCGTATCGCAGAGCTGCTGCTTTTCACACCATTTTATCATCCCTGATAATTGAAAGTAAGGCCGGGTGGGCTGACCCCACCACCACCACTCCTGGCAGCATGTTTGGTCCACAACGCTAGAATAATTATTTTGCTCCCTCCCGCCCTTACAGCTTCATCATCTGAAAAGATTACAGTCAAAACAATGGCATACACAAATAAAAGTCAAGAGTTGACATAGTAACTCCGGGATTTGGGTATCAACTGTCCGAGAAATCAGAACACCCAGGCTTCACAATGTGCCCAACATCGAGCTGTGCCAAGGGGGGGCGGAAGGAAGAAGCTTTCCGTTTAAGCCTTCAGAGCATCGCTCCATCACTACGTCAATTCACAGCCACCACAGCGTGCCGATGGACATCTTTCTGTGCCAAAAGAAACAAGTGTTTTGTCCTCTTGATATCAAAGGTAGCCACCTCTACTTACGGAACCATGCACAAGACCTTAACTCTGACCAGCAGGGAAACTTAGGACAACTGAGTGCAGATCCTGCCAATTTCTACCAGTTCCAACTGTGCTTTAAGTCTCATTGCAAAGCCTCAGTTAGAAAAAGGATCACCTCAGGGTATCCAACAAGAAGAAGAGTTGGTTTTTTTTTTGTTTTTTTTTTTGTTTTTTTTGTTATTTTAATATACCATAGGACTATGCAGTTCAATCATCAATCATCTTGGAAAGCTCAAGGAGGAGGTCATCCTCATCCTTCCCTGGGTCCAAGTCGAGCTCGGCTTCCAGTATGCCGTCTGAGAGTTCCCAAAGTAGCATCTCTAAATCCTCGTCTACAGATACGGGCGCGTTGCCTGTGGAACTCAGCCGGCGTGTCCTTGCTTCTTCTAGCTGGGAAGAAGCTGAAGTCGAGCTTGAGAACTCCATTGGCTCCACGGATTCTGCCTGGCTTCCAAGATGTGCTTCAGGTCTTGGCAGAGCAAGGAAGAGAACAATCAGTATATGCCATTTCTTAACGGGAAATCCCTTTTCTGCAAACCGGCTCTTAAAACCGTAGCCAACCCCTCCTGCACTTCAATCTTACCCAGGGATTGTTATTCAATTAACCCAGGGCTACATTTAGAGCCCAATATATTAGCAGGTACATTTTTCAGTTTGGGGGTTTCTCTGTGAAGCCAGAGCACCCGGAGTCTAGCAAAGATGGGAAACCAACATGGCCTCCCGGAAGCCCAGTGTCCGAGAACTACATCTCCCGGCATGCTCTGGGAAAACAATATGGACTCCCGGAAACCCGGTGGCCAAGAACTACATTTCCCAGCACTCCCCAGAAAATTGAGCCTCGCACCTTGCCGTAGGACGCCATTTTTTGCTCTGTTCCATTACCGGTTTCGTGTTTATGGAGGGTTTTCCCGCCGTTTTGGGGGGTTTCCCCTCAATTTCGGGTTTTCAGCTCTCCATTTCAGAGTTCTTCCCCGCAATTTTGGGGTTCCTTCCCCTAATTTGGTGCTTCGCCCCCCCCCCCACTTTTGGGGTTCCCCCTCCATTTTGGGGATTCCCCCCAATTCCAAGCCCCCCACAATTTTGGAGGCCCCCACCATCCTTTCTTGGCCTGCCACCCTAATATTAAGGTTCTTTCCCCCAATGTTGGGGTTCTCACCACATGTTTGAGGTTCCTTCCCTTAATTTGGGGCTTAGCTCCCCGGGATCTGGGGCTTTAACCCCAAATTTGGGGGTCGCCCCCAAGTTTGGGGATTCCTCCCCAGGCCTGGGGGGGGTCCACATTCAATTCTGGAATTTCACACTTCCATTTAAGTCTTCTTCCCCCCAATTTGGGGGTTCACCCACCCAATTTTGGGGGTTCCTCCCCTAATTTGGGGAGACCCGACCAATTTTGGGGGTCCCCCCCCAATTGTAGAGTCCCCCACCCTCCTTTTTTGGGTTCCCCCCTAATATTAAAGAGTTCTTCCGCCCAATTTTGGGAGACCCCACAATTTGGCCGTTCCTTCCCCTAACTTTGGGCTTCAACCCTTCGATTTTGGGGGGGGCTCCCCCCCTCTTATTTTGGCCTTCCGCCCTAATATTAGGCCTAACCCCTAAGAACCTTGACCCCTAAGCCTATGGCAACCACGGATCTAACCCTAACCCCTACCCCAACAAACACTAGAAACCCTAACCCTAAAAACCCTTGCAGCCCTAACCCAATAAAATTTACCACACTAAACCCCTGAAGACTGTTCTGGGGGGTCCACATTCAATTCTGGAATTTCACACTTCCATTTAAGTGTTCTTCCCCCCCAATATGGGGGTTCGCCCACCCAATTTTGGGGGTTCCTCCCCTAATTGGGGGGGACACAACCAATTTTGGGGGGGACACAACCAATTTTGGGGGGGACACAACCAATTTTAGAGTCCCCCACCCTCCTTTTTTGGGTTTCCCCCTAATATTAAGAGCTCTTCCGCTCAATTTTGGGGGACCCCACAATTTTGACGTTCCTTCCCCTAACTTTGGGCTTCAACCCTTCAATTTTGGGTGGGCTCCTCCCCTCTTATTTTGGCCTTCCGCCCTAATATTAGGCCTAACCCCTAAGAACCTTGACCCCTAAGCCTATGGCAACCACGGATCTAACCCTAACCCCTACCCCAACAAACCCTAGAAACCCTAACCCTAAAAACCCTTACAGCCCTAACCCGATAAAATTTACCACACTAAACCCCTGAAGACTGTTCTGGGGGGTCCACATCCAATTCTGGAATTTCACACTTCCATTTAAGTCTTCTTCCCCCCAATTTGGGGGTTCGCCCACCCAATTTTGGGGGTTCCTCCCCTAATTTGGGGGGGACACAACCGATTTTAGAGTCCCCCACCCTCCTTTTTTGGGTTCCCCCCTAATATTAAAAGTTCTTCCGCCCAATTTTGGGGGACCCCACAATTTTGACGTTCCTTCCCCTAACTTGGGGCTTCAACCCTTCAATTTCGGGGGGGGCTCCCACCCTCTTATTTTGGCCTTCCGCCCTAATATTAGGCCTAACCCCTAAGAACCTTGACCCCTAACGCTATGGCAACCACGGATCTAACCCTAACCCCTACCCCAACAAACCCTAGAAACCCTAACCCTAAAAACCCTTACAGCCCTAACCCGATAAAATTTACCACACTAAACCCCTGAAGACTGTTCTGGGGGGTCCACATTCAATTCTGGAATTTCACACTTCCATTTAAGTGTTCTGCCCCCCCAATCTGGGGGTTCGCCCACCCAATTTTGGGGGTTCCTCCCCTAATTGGGGGGGACACAACCAATTTGGGGGGGACACAACCAATTTGGGGGGGTCCCCCCAATTTTAGAGTCCCCCACCCTCCTTTTTTGGGTTTCCCCCAATATTAAGAGCTCTTCCGCCCAATTTTGGGGGACCCCACAATTTTGACGTTTCTTCCCCTAAATTGGGGCTTCGACCCTTCAATTTTGGGGGGGGCTCCCCCCTTAGTTTGGCCTTCCACCCTAATATTGGGCCTTACCCCTAAGAACCCTGACCCCTAACACTACGGCTCCCACGGATCTAACCCTAACCCCTACCCCAAAAAACCCTAGAAACCCTAACCCTAAAAACCCTTACAGTCCTAACCCGATAAAATTTACCACACTAGACCTACGCCTAAAAGCCCTAACCCTAAAAATTAAGACCCTCTAAACCCTAACCCAAAACGTAAAGATTCTCAAAGCCCTAACGCTGGAGACCCTAACCTTAAAAAAAAAAAAATAAGACCTTAAAACCCTAACCCTAAATACCTGACCATAACTAAAACCCTAAGACCCTAACCCTAAAACCCCTATCAACACTAAAACCACAAAATACTTTAAAACCTTAACACACTAACCCGCAAACCCTAACCCTTATAACTCCAACCCTAACAACCTTACAATCCTAACCCTAAACCCTGGAAACCCTAACCCTGAAACCCAACCCTAGTGCCTTAGCCCTGAAACCTTAAAACCCTAACACCTTATTAGAAACACTCTGTAACCAATACCATAGGCTCAGGCAAGTATCTCAGTGAGGTAGCATTTTTATTCACGATTGCAATGGCAGGCGTCCCACAAGCCACCTACTAGTTCCATAACACAGTTTATATAATTTTTTTTTCCTCTCGGTGACCACGACCCTCCCCAGTTTCCCCATTGACTGGGTAATCCATGTTCACAATCTATCCAGTGCTTCACAGAAAATACACAGCTGCTGGCCTGTTACTAGTCAATTTTATTTTTTTCTTGACTGTTTTCCTCTTTGAGGTGGTAATGTTTCTTACACCGTGATTTCCACCCAATTGCTCTAAGGATTCTGGTTGTCTGCATTTTACAAGGTTGTCTGTTAAGCTTTCTTATCACTGCAAGCATATATCAATACCACCTTCCTTCCCTCTAAACGATGTAACTCTGTGCAAAAACATTTTTATTCCCACAACCTTGATCCCCTTACCCTAAAATCCTTATTCTCTTTAACCCTAACAACTCTAACCACAACCCTAACCCTTCATATCAACCCCCCGACGCTAATGACACTGACTAATGATCCAAACCCCAAACCCCAGGCAACCAACAAAGAAACAGACACAAAGCTGAAAACTACAAAAAAGGCAAAACCCTGGATACAGACCCCAAATCACAAACACGCTACCAAAATGCTACAGAAAAGCCCCAGACGCAGGCCCCAAGCACTACAGCTAGGCCCCAGAAGCTCTAGACACATCCCAAAGCCAAAATGCAATCCCCAAACACTACAGAAAAGCCCCCAAACACCAGACACAGGCTGCAGAAGTCTACAAGCAGGCCCCAGCCACACCCGGATGCAGACCCCAACTGTCCACAAGCAGCTCCCAACCCACCCCCCCCATGAACTGGACCCCCCCCCACCACCACCCAGATGCATGCCCCAGGCCCCAGGCCTCAGCCCCAGCCCCCACACCCCAGACTCAGGCCCCAAAGGTGTACAACCAGCTCCCAACTGCCCCCCTCAAAGGGAGGCCCCAAAGCCTGCCAGAAGACCCTAGAGCGTACAAGAAGCTCCCAACCCCCCCGGCACAGGCCCCAACCCCCCCCCCAGACACAGGCCCCAAAGGTGTACAAGCAACTCCCCATCCTCCCCAGAGGCACGCCCCAAAGGTGTACAAACAGCCCCAACCCCCCAAGACCCAGACCCCTACAGCGTAGAAGCAGCTCCCAACCCCATGCCCCCAAGGCACATGCCCCAACCCCTCCCCCAAGGCAGGCCCTAACAGTGTACAAGCAGCTCCCACCCCCCCCCAGACGCAGGCCCCAAAGGTGTACAAGCAGGCCCCTACAGTATACAAGCAGCTCACAACCACCCCCCCAAAGGCAGGCCCCAACCCCCTCCAGATGCAAGCCCGAAAGGTTAAAACCAGCTCCAACCCCCCAACCCCCCCCGCCCCACGCAGACGCAGGCCCCAAAGGTGTACAAGCAGTTCCCAACCCCTCCAAGGCAGGCCCCAAAAGTGTACAGGCAGGCCCCTACAGTGTAGAAACGCTCCAACCCCCCCCGCTTCCACCTCGAGGGAGGCCCTCCCCCCCCAGTATACACGAAGCTCCCAACCCCCTCTCAGAGGAATGCCTAAAAAAGTATACAAGCAGCTCCTAACACCCCCCCCCCCCCCCCCCCCCAAAAAGAGGCAGTCCCCAAAGGTGTACAAGCAGGCCCTCAAATCCCTTAGGTGTACAAGCAGGCCCTTCAAATCCCTTAGCCCCTGCGCCAGCTTTATTGGCGAGCAGCGAGGCTGGGGGGGGAGGGGGGCAAGACAGCCTTAAATAAAATACAAATATAAAAAGTGTTATAAATGGCTGTTATAAATCCAAATAGGATTACAATCAAAGTTTACAATTTATTAAACGAATAGAGGCAAGCAAGCAGCGCTGGGTGCGCCGGGAGTCTCTGCTCCCCCAGGACGCACACCTGTTACGTAAGGCGGCTGGTTTTGATGCTCCCAGGCTAATACATATTCATTACTACTTCGAGAAGAGGCAGGGTTATTAGAATTGGTTTCCGGAATCCAAAACCCCTCCCAGGGGCGCCTGCGTACCAGTCTCTGGTGGTCTCTCGGGGCTTGCTCGGGCTGAATGCTGGTTGTCTTCCTCTCAGGCTTTTGTCCTTCAATTGTCCTTCAGCTCCCCCTTCCTCCTCATTTGGGAGCCTCTGCGCCGGATTTCAGAAACTCTAGCAACATCCCCTGCAGTAGTCAGCACTTTTCCCTAAAAACCCCTTTGTTCTCTTATCACCTAGACCCGGGCCTCGATGTTAACCCTTCAAATCCCTTAGTGACACGAATTGCTGGACCATTCCTTACAAAAGGAAGGATAAAATATGTAGAGGAGCAATGGCACACGCGAAAGCCCAGCGCCGCGGGCAGAGGCAGCGAAGGTTGACGGCAGAACAGTGCTCGGTTTGAACACGGAGAGGGAAAGCGAGGGGAAGGTGGCCGAAGCCGGCCGCAGTCTCTGAGCTCTCCTCCTCCTGATTGTTTTCTCTCAAAGCCATTTCTGTGTGTGTGCGGGCACCCGGAGCCGGCAGAAGTCCCCGTGAAGTCCTTCGGCAGGACGGAGGGCTGCGTGGGCTCCAGTGAGAGAGGGAGTTAGGAGAATCTTATCAAGTAGAGATAGAGCGCTGACGGCGTTAAACTAGGATGCTGCTTAGCGTCTTTGCTAACTATGGTGCATTGTGCCAATTAACTAAAGCAAGAAGCCTTGGGCCCCTTACCAAGGTCAGTCTCCTAATAAGAGAGTGAGCCTGTCTTAAGAAACTGGGAGAAACTGGTCCTGCAGATGGACAAGAGCCAAGGAGAACTGAGTCTGTGCAAAGACAAGAGGTCAACTAGCGGTGACGAGGAAGAGTCATCAATCTTCATGCCCACGACCTCCCGTGCTGCCCAGCGCTGAATAAACATACCTACTTTACAATCTCACTGATTGTGGAGTCCCTTTTCCGCAAGTCACTAGCAGCGGTTTCTTCCGCAGAGGTTTTCCCAGAGCCGCTTCAAAGCTTCCCTCGCGGAGCTGGGGCGTCGCAGGGGGTCGTCAAAGCACGCACACACACACACACACACACACACACACACACACACACAGGCGTTGTTGTCCAAACAGAAAGTATTTACAACAAATTCGACAAGCGGTTTTCCTCTGCCAGCAGCAAATGCCTGAGGGCCCCTACAGCTTCACAAATCATAGCACAAAGAGCCTAAAGTTCCTCTAAAATTTAGGGAAATGATTCAAAATAGATCTGCTAGGGGAAAACGATCACTGGCGGCAGGGTACACAATACACGCGAGTCTCAGCTCTCCTCCGCAGGGTCAGTGCCCACGCCCAAGTGCGACGCTGATGGCACCCGAACATTTGCTGTAGCAGGCAGCAGAGCCAGCAGCTCAGGGGAGCAATTTTAAAAACCAGGAGGCACTTAAACCAACCCTTAATTGACCCAGTTACTGCAGGAGAGTCCCGACTACTCGCCCTGGAGTCCTACTGTCACCAGCAAAAAGCACCAACCAAAGCTTGGGGGAACTTTGGTACAGCACAAGAGAAGGGAGTGGGGGTAGCGTAGCCGTATCGCAGAGCTGCTGCTTTTCACACCATTTTATCATCCCTGATAATTGAAAGTAAGGCCGGGTGGGCTGACCCCACCACCACCACTCCTGGCAGCATGTTTGGTCCACAACGCTAGAATAATTATTTTGCTCCCTCCCGCCCTTACAGCTTCATCATCTGAAAAGATTACAGTCAAAACAATGGCATACACAAATAAAAGTCAAGAGTTGACATAGTAACTCCGGGATTTGGGTATCAACTGTCCGAGAAATCAGAACACCCAGGCTTCACAATGTGCCCAACATCGAGCTGTGCCAAGGGGGGGCGGAAGGAAGAAGCTTTCCATTTAAGCCTTCAGAGCATCGCTCCATCACTACGTCAATTCACAGCCACCACAGCGTGCCGATGGACATCTTTCTGTGCCAAAAGAAACAAGTGTTTTGTCCTCTTGATATCAAAGGTAGCCACCTCTACTTACGGAACTATGCACAAGACCTTAACTCTGACCAGCAGGAAAACTTAGGACAACTGAGTGCAGATCCTGCCAATTTCTACCAGTTCCAACTGTGCTTTAAGTCTCATTGCAAAGCCTCAGTTAGAAAAAGGATCACCTCAGGGTATCCAACAAGAAGAAGAGTTGGTTTTTTTTTTTTTTTTTTTTTTTTTTTTTAATATACCATAGGACTATGCAGTTCAATCATCAATCATCTTGGAAAGCTCAAGGAGGAGGTCATCCTCATCCTTCCCTGGGTCCAAGTCGAGCTCGGCTTCCAGTATGCCGTCTGAGAGTTCCCAAAGTAGCATCTCTAAATCCTCGTCTACAGATACGGGTGCGTTGCCTGTGGAACTCAGCCGGCGTGTCCTTGCTTCTTCTAGCTGGGAAGAAGCTGAAGTCGAGCTTGAGAACTCCATTGGCTCCACGGATTCTGCCTGGCTTCCAAGATGTGCTTCAGGTCTTGGCAGAGCAAGGAAGAGAACAATCAGTATATGCCATTTCTTAACGGGAAATCCCTTTTCTGCAAACCGGCTCTTAAAACCGTAGCCAACCCCTCCTGCACTTCAATCTTACCCAGGGATTGTTATTCAATTAACCCAGGGCTACATTTAGAGCCCAATATATTAGCAGGTACATTTTTCAGTTTGGGGGTTTCTCTGTGAAGCCAGAGCACCCGGAGTCTAGCAAAGATGGGAAACCAACATGGCCTCCCGGAAGCCCAGTGTCCGAGAACTACATCTCCCGGCATGCTCTGGGAAAACAATATGGACTCCCGGAAACCCGGTGGCCAAGAACTACATTTCCCAGCACTCCCCAGAAAATTGAGCCTCGCACCTTGCCGTAGGACGCCATTTTTTGCTCTGTTCCATTACCGGTTTCGTGTTTATGGAGGGTTTTCCCGCCGTTTTGGGGGGTTTCCCCTCAATTTCGGGTTTTCAGCTCTCCATTTCAGAGTTCTTCCCCGCAATTTTGGGGTTCCTTCCCCTAATTTGGTGCTTCGCCCCCCCCCCCACTTTTGGTGTTCCCCCTCCATTTTGGGGATTCCCCCCAATTCCAAGCCCCCCACAATTTTGGAGGCCCCCACCATCCTTTCTTGGCCTGCCACCCTAATATTAAGGTTCTTTCCCCCAATGTTGGGGTTCTCACCACATGTTTGAGGTTCCTTCCCTTAATTTGGGGCTTAGCTCCCCGGGATCTGGGGCTTTAACCCCAAATTTGGGGGTCGCCCCCAAGTTTGGGGATTCCTCCCCAGGCCTGGGGGGGGTCCACATTCAATTCTGGAATTTCACACTTCCATTTAAGTCTTCTTCCCCCCAATTTGGGGGTTCACCCACCCAATTTTGGGGGTTCCTCCCCTAATTTGGGGAGACCCGACCAATTTTGGGGGTCCCCCCCCAATTGTAGAGTCCCCCACCCTCCTTTTTTGGGTTCCCCCCTAATATTAAAGAGTTCTTCCGCCCAATTTTGGGAGACCCCACAATTTGGCCGTTCCTTCCCCTAACTTTGGGCTTCAACCCTTCGATTTTGGGGGGGGCTCCCCCCCTCTTATTTTGGCCTTCCGCCCTAATATTAGGCCTAACCCCTAAGAACCTTGACCCCTAAGCCTATGGCAACCACGGATCTAACCCTAACCCCTACCCCAACAAACACTAGAAACCCTAACCCTAAAAACCCTTGCAGCCCTAACCCAATAAAATTTACCACACTAAACCCCTGAAGACTGTTCTGGGGGGTCCACATTCAATTCTGGAATTTCACACTTCCATTTAAGTGTTCTTCCCCCCCAATATGGGGGTTCGCCCACCCAATTTTGGGGGTTCCTCCCCTAATTGGGGGGGACACAACCAATTTTGGGGGGGACACAACCAATTTTGGGGGGGACACAACCAATTTTAGAGTCCCCCACCCTCCTTTTTTGGGTTTCCCCCTAATATTAAGAGCTCTTCCGCTCAATTTTGGGGGACCCCACAATTTTGACGTTCCTTCCCCTAACTTTGGGCTTCAACCCTTCAATTTTGGGTGGGCTCCTCCCCTCTTATTTTGGCCTTCCGCCCTAATATTAGGCCTAACCCCTAAGAACCTTGACCCCTAAGCCTATGGCAACCACGGATCTAACCCTAACCCCTACCCCAACAAACCCTAGAAACCCTAACCCTAAAAACCCTTACAGCCCTAACCCGATAAAATTTACCACACTAAACCCCTGAAGACTGTTCTGGGGGGTCCACATCCAATTCTGGAATTTCACACTTCCATTTAAGTCTTCTTCCCCCCAATTTGGGGGTTCGCCCACCCAATTTTGGGGGTTCCTCCCCTAATTTGGGGGGGACACAACCGATTTTAGAGTCCCCCACCCTCCTTTTTTGGGTTCCCCCCTAATATTAAAAGTTCTTCCGCCCAATTTTGGGGGACCCCACAATTTTGACGTTCCTTCCCCTAACTTGGGGCTTCAACCCTTCAATTTCGGGGGGGGCTCCCACCCTCTTATTTTGGCCTTCCGCCCTAATATTAGGCCTAACCCCTAAGAACCTTGACCCCTAACGCTATGGCAACCACGGATCTAACCCTAACCCCTACCCCAACAAACCCTAGAAACCCTAACCCTAAAAACCCTTACAGCCCTAACCCGATAAAATTTACCACACTAAACCCCTGAAGACTGTTCTGGGGGGTCCACATTCAATTCTGGAATTTCACACTTCCATTTAAGTGTTCTGCCCCCCCAATCTGGGGGTTCGCCCACCCAATTTTGGGGGTTCCTCCCCTAATTGGGGGGGACACAACCAATTTGGGGGGGACACAACCAATTTGGGGGGGTCCCCCCAATTTTAGAGTCCCCCACCCTCCTTTTTTGGGTTTCCCCCAATATTAAGAGCTCTTCCGCCCAATTTTGGGGGACCCCACAATTTTGACGTTTCTTCCCCTAAATTGGGGCTTCGACCCTTCAATTTTGGGGGGGGCTCCCCCCTTAGTTTGGCCTTCCACCCTAATATTGGGCCTTACCCCTAAGAACCCTGACCCCTAACACTACGGCTCCCACGGATCTAACCCTAACCCCTACCCCAAAAAACCCTAGAAACCCTAACCCTAAAAACCCTTACAGTCCTAACCCGATAAAATTTACCACACTAGACCTACGCCTAAAAGCCCTAACCCTAAAAATTAAGACCCTCTAAACCCTAACCCAAAACGTAAAGATTCTCAAAGCCCTAACGCTGGAGACCCTAACCTTAAAAAAAAAAAAAATAAGACCTTAAAACCCTAACCCTAAATACCTGACCATAACTAAAACCCTAAGACCCTAACCCTAAAACCCCTATCAACACTAAAACCACAAAATACTTTAAAACCTTAACACACTAACCCGCAAACCCTAACCCTTATAACTCCAACCCTAACAACCTTACAATCCTAACCCTAAACCCTGGAAACCCTAACCCTGAAACCCAACCCTAGTGCCTTAGCCCTGAAACCTTAAAACCCTAACACCTTATTAGAAACACTCTGTAACCAATACCATAGGCTCAGGCAAGTATCTCAGTGAGGTAGCATTTTTATTCACGATTGCAATGGCAGGCGTCCCACAAGCCACCTACTAGTTCCATAACACAGTTTATATAATTTTTTTTTCCTCTCGGTGACCACGACCCTCCCCAGTTTCCCCATTGACTGGGTAATCCATGTTCACAATCTATCCAGTGCTTCACAGAAAATACACAGCTGCTGGCCTGTTACTAGTCAATTTTATTTTTTTCTTGACTGTTTTCCTCTTTGAGGTGGTAATGTTTCTTACACCGTGATTTCCACCCAATTGCTCTAAGGATTCTGGTTGTCTGCATTTTACAAGGTTGTCTGTTAAGCTTTCTTATCACTGCAAGCATATATCAATACCACCTTCCTTCCCTCTAAACGATGTAACTCTGTGCAAAAACATTTTTATTCCCACAACCTTGATCCCCTTACCCTAAAATCCTTATTCTCTTTAACCCTAACAACTCTAACCACAACCCTAACCCTTCATATCAACCCCCCGACGCTAATGACACTGACTAATGATCCAAACCCCAAACCCCAGGCAACCAACAAAGAAACAGACACAAAGCTGAAAACTACAAAAAAGGCAAAACCCTGGATACAGACCCCAAATCACAAACACGCTACCAAAATGCTACAGAAAAGCCCCAGACGCAGGCCCCAAGCACTACAGCTAGGCCCCAGAAGCTCTAGACACATCCCAAAGCCAAAATGCAATCCCCAAACACTACAGAAAAGCCCCCAAACACCAGACACAGGCTGCAGAAGTCTACAAGCAGGCCCCAGCCACACCCGGATGCAGACCCCAACTGTCCACAAGCAGCTCCCAACCCACCCCCCCCATGAACTGGACCCCCCACCACCACCACCCAGATGCATGCCCCAGGCCCCAGGCCTCAGCCCCAGCCCCCACACCCCAGACTCAGGCCCCAAAGGTGTACAACCAGCTCCCAACTGCCCCCCTCAAAGGGAGGCCCCAAAGCCTGCCAGAAGACCCTAGAGCGTACAAGAAGCTCCCAACCCCCCCGGCACAGGCCCCAACCCCCCCCCCAGACACAGGCCCCAAAGGTGTACAAGCAACTCCCCATCCTCCCCAGAGGCACGCCCCAAAGGTGTACAAACAGCCCCAACCCCCCAAGACCCAGACCCCTACAGCGTAGAAGCAGCTCCCAACCCCATGCCCCCAAGGCACATGCCCCAACCCCTCCCCCAAGGCAGGCCCTAACAGTGTACAAGCAGCTCCCACCCCCCCCCAGACGCAGGCCCCAAAGGTGTACAAGCAGGCCCCTACAGTATACAAGCAGCTCACAACCACCCCCCCAAAGGCAGGCCCCAACCCCCTCCAGATGCAAGCCCGAAAGGTTAAAACCAGCTCCAACCCCCCAACCCCCCCCGCCCCACGCAGACGCAGGCCCCAAAGGTGTACAAGCAGTTCCCAACCCCTCCAAGGCAGGCCCCAAAAGTGTACAGGCAGGCCCCTACAGTGTAGAAACGCTCCAACCCCCCCCGCTTCCACCTCGAGGGAGGCCCTCCCCCCCCAGTATACACGAAGCTCCCAACCCCCTCTCAGAGGAATGCCTAAAAAAGTATACAAGCAGCTCCTAACACCCCCCCCCCCCCCCCCCCCCCAAAAAGAGGCAGTCCCCAAAGGTGTACAAGCAGGCCCTCAAATCCCTTAGGTGTACAAGCAGGCCCTTCAAATCCCTTAGCCCCTGCGCCAGCTTTATTGGCGAGCAGCGAGGCTGGGGGGGGAGGGGGGCAAGACAGCCTTAAATAAAATACAAATATAAAAAGTGTTATAAATGGCTGTTATAAATCCAAATAGGATTACAATCAAAGTTTACAATTTATTAAACGAATAGAGGCAAGCAAGCAGCGCTGGGTGCGCCGGGAGTCTCTGCTCCCCCAGGACGCACACCTGTTACGTAAGGCGGCTGGTTTTGATGCTCCCAGGCTAATACATATTCATTACTACTTCGAGAAGAGGCAGGGTTATTAGAATTGGTTTCCGGAATCCAAAACCCCTCCCAGGGGCGCCTGCGTACCAGTCTCTGGTGGTCTCTCGGGGCTTGCTCGGGCTGAATGCTGGTTGTCTTCCTCTCAGGCTTTTGTCCTTCAATTGTCCTTCAGCTCCCCCTTCCTCCTCATTTGGGAGCCTCTGCGCCGGATTTCAGAAACTCTAGCAACATCCCCTGCAGTAGTCAGCACTTTTCCCTAAAAACCCCTTTGTTCTCTTATCACCTAGACCCGGGCCTCGATGTTAACCCTTCAAATCCCTTAGTGACACGAATTGCTGGACCATTCCTTACAAAAGGAAGGATAAAATATGTAGAGGAGCAATGGCACACGCGAAAGCCCAGCGCCGCGGGCAGAGGCAGCGAAGGTTGACGGCAGAACAGTGCTCGGTTTGAACACGGAGAGGGAAAGCGAGGGGAAGGTGGCCGAAGCCGGCCGCAGTCTCTGAGCTCTCCTCCTCCTGATTGTTTTCTCTCAAAGCCATTTCTGTGTGTGTGCGGGCACCCGGAGCCGGCAGAAGTCCCCGTGAAGTCCTTCGGCAGGACGGAGGGCTGCGTGGGCTCCAGTGAGAGAGGGAGTTAGGAGAATCTTATCAAGTAGAGATAGAGCGCTGACGGCGTTAAACTAGGATGCTGCTTAGCGTCTTTGCTAACTATGGTGCATTGTGCCAATTAACTAAAGCAAGAAGCCTTGGGCCCCTTACCAAGGTCAGTCTCCTAATAAGAGAGTGAGCCTGTCTTAAGAAACTGGGAGAAACTGGTCCTGCAGATGGACAAGAGCCAAGGAGAACTGAGTCTGTGCAAAGACAAGAGGTCAACTAGCGGTGACGAGGAAGAGTCATCAATCTTCATGCCCACGACCTCCCGTGCTGCCCAGCGCTGAATAAACATACCTACTTTACAATCTCACTGATTGTGGAGTCCCTTTTCTGCAAGTCACTAGCAGCGGTTTCTTCCGCAGAGGTTTTCCCAGAGCCGCTTCAAAGCTTCCCTCGCGGAGCTGGGGCGTCGCAGGGGGTCGTCAAAGCACGCACACACACACACACACACACACACACACACACACCCCCAGGCGTTGTTGTCCAAACAGAAAGTATTTACAACAAATTCGACAAGCGGTTTTCCTCTGCCAGCAGCAAATGCCTGAGGGCCCCTACAGCTTCACAAATCATAGCACAAAGAGCCTAAAGTTCCTCTAAAATTTAGGGAAATGATTCAAAATAGATCTGCTAGGGGAAAACGATCACTGGCGGCAGGGTACACAATACACGCGAGTCTCAGCTCTCCTCCGCAGGGTCAGTGCCCACGCCCAAGTGCGACGCTGATGGCACCCGAACATTTGCTGTAGCAGGCAGCAGAGCCAGCAGCTCAGGGGAGCAATTTTAAAAACCAGGAGGCACTTAAACCAACCCTTAATTGACCCAGTTACTGCAGGAGAGTCCCGACTACTCGCCCTGGAGTCCTACTGTCACCAGCAAAAAGCACCAACCAAAGCTTGGGGGAACTTTGGTACAGCACAAGAGAAGGGAGTGGGGGTAGCGTAGCCGTATCGCAGAGCTGCTGCTTTTCACACCATTTTATCATCCCTGATAATTGAAAGTAAGGCCGGGTGGGCTGACCCCACCACCACCACTCCTGGCAGCATGTTTGGTCCACAACGCTAGAATAATTATTTTGCTCCCTCCCGCCCTTACAGCTTCATCATCTGAAAAGATTACAGTCAAAACAATGGCATACACAAATAAAAGTCAAGAGTTGACATAGTAACTCCGGGATTTGGGTATCAACTGTCCGAGAAATCAGAACACCCAGGCTTCACAATGTGCCCAACATCGAGCTGTGCCAAGGGGGGGCGGAAGGAAGAAGCTTTCCATTTAAGCCTTCAGAGCATCGCTCCATCACTACGTCAATTCACAGCCACCACAGCGTGCCGATGGACATCTTTCTGTGCCAAAAGAAACAAGTGTTTTGTCCTCTTGATATCAAAGGTAGCCACCTCTACTTACGGAACTATGCACAAGACCTTAACTCTGACCAGCAGGAAAACTTAGGACAACTGAGTGCAGATCCTGCCAATTTCTACCAGTTCCAACTGTGCTTTAAGTCTCATTGCAAAGCCTCAGTTAGAAAAAGGATCACCTCAGGGTATCCAACAAGAAGAAGAGTTGGTTTTTTTTTTTTTTTTTTTTTTTTTTTTTAATATACCATAGGACTATGCAGTTCAATCATCAATCATCTTGGAAAGCTCAAGGAGGAGGTCATCCTCATCCTTCCCTGGGTCCAAGTCGAGCTCGGCTTCCAGTATGCCGTCTGAGAGTTCCCAAAGTAGCATCTCTAAATCCTCGTCTACAGATACGGGTGCGTTGCCTGTGGAACTCAGCCGGCGTGTCCTTGCTTCTTCTAGCTGGGAAGAAGCTGAAGTCGAGCTTGAGAACTCCATTGGCTCCACGGATTCTGCCTGGCTTCCAAGATGTGCTTCAGGTCTTGGCAGAGCAAGGAAGAGAACAATCAGTATATGCCATTTCTTAACGGGAAATCCCTTTTCTGCAAACCGGCTCTTAAAACCGTAGCCAACCCCTCCTGCACTTCAATCTTACCCAGGGATTGTTATTCAATTAACCCAGGGCTACATTTAGAGCCCAATATATTAGCAGGTACATTTTTCAGTTTGGGGGTTTCTCTGTGAAGCCAGAGCACCCGGAGTCTAGCAAAGATGGGAAACCAACATGGCCTCCCGGAAGCCCAGTGTCCGAGAACTACATCTCCCGGCATGCTCTGGGAAAACAATATGGACTCCCGGAAACCCGGTGGCCAAGAACTACATTTCCCAGCACTCCCCAGAAAATTGAGCCTCGCACCTTGCCGTAGGACGCCATTTTTTGCTCTGTTCCATTACCGGTTTCGTGTTTATGGAGGGTTTTCCCGCCGTTTTGGGGGGTTTCCCCTCAATTTCGGGTTTTCAGCTCTCCATTTCAGAGTTCTTCCCCGCAATTTTGGGGTTCCTTCCCCTAATTTGGTGCTTCGCCCCCCCCCCCTCACTTTTGGGGTTCCCCCACCATTTTGGGGATTCCCCCCAATTCCAAGCCCCCCACAATTTTGGAGGCCCCCACCATCCTTTCTTGGCCTGCCACCCTAATATTAAGGTTCTTTCCCCCAATGTTGGGGTTTTCACCACATGTTTGAGGTTCCTTCCCTTAATTTGGGGCTTAGCTCCCCGGGATCTGGGGCTTTAACCCCAAATTTGGGGGTCGCCCCCAAGTTTGGGGATTCCTCCCCAGGCCTGGGGGGGGTCCACATTCAATTCTGGAATTTCACACTTCCATTTAAGTCTTCTTCCCCCCAATTTGGGGGTTCACCCACCCAATTTTGGGGGTT
Source organism: Anser brachyrhynchus (assembly GCF_964034855.1). Lineage (NCBI taxonomy): Eukaryota > Metazoa > Chordata > Aves > Anseriformes > Anatidae > Anser > Anser brachyrhynchus. The sequence goes on along the minus strand of NW_027663966.1, from coordinate 154,957 downwards.
CCTCCCCTAATTTGGGGAGACCCGACCAATTTTGGGGGTCCCCCCCCAATTGTAGAGTCCCCCACCCTCCTTTTTTGGGTTCCCCCCTAATATTAAAGAGTTCTTCCGCCCAATTTTGGGAGACCCCACAATTTGGCCGTTCCTTCCCCTAACTTTGGGCTTCAACCCTTCGATTTTGGGGGGGGCTCCCCCCCTCTTATTTTGGCCTTCCGCCCTAATATTAGGCCTAACCCCTAAGAACCTTGACCCCTAAGCCTATGGCAACCACGGATCTAACCCTAACCCCTACCCCAACAAACCCTAGAAACCCTAACCCTAAAAACCCTTGCAGCCCTAACCCAATAAAATTTACCACACTAAACCCCTGAAGACTGTTCTGGGGGGTCCACATTCAATTCTGGAATTTCACACTTCCATTTAAGTGTTCTTCCCCCCCAATATGGGGGTTCGCCCACCCAATTTTGGGGGTTCCTCCCCTAATTGGGGGGGACACAACCAATTTTGGGGGGGACACAACCAATTTTGGGGGGGACACAACCAATTTTAGAGTCCCCCACCCTCCTTTTTTGGGTTTCCCCCAATATTAAGAGCTCTTCCGCTCAATTTTGGGGGACCCCACAATTTTGACGTTCCTTCCCCTAACTTTGGGCTTCAACCCTTCAATTTTGGGTGGGCTCCTCCCCTCTTATTTTGGCCTTCCGCCCTAATATTAGGCCTAACCCCTAAGAACCTTGACCCCTAAGCCTATGGCAACCACGGATCTAACCCTAACCCCTACCCCAACAAACCCTAGAAACCCTAACCCTAAAAACCCTTACAGCCCTAACCCGATAAAATTTACCACACTAAACCCCTGAAGACTGTTCTGGGGGGTCCACATCCAATTCTGGAATTTCACACTTCCATTTAAGTCTTCTTCCCCCCAATTTGGGGGTTCGCCCACCCAATTTTGGGGGTTCCTCCCCTAATTTGGGGGGGACACAACCGATTTTAGAGTCCCCCACCCTCCTTTTTTGGGTTCCCCCCTAATATTAAAAGTTCTTCCGCCCAATTTTGGGGGACCCCACAATTTTGACGTTCCTTCCCCTAACTTGGGGCTTCAACCCTTCAATTTTGGGGGGGGCTCCCACCCTCTTATTTTGGCCTTCCGCCCTAATATTAGGCCTAACCCCTAAGAACCTTGACCCCTAACGCTATGGCAACCACGGATCTAACCCTAACCCCTACCCCAAAAAACCCTAGAAACCCTAACCCTAAAAACCCTTACAGTCCTAACCCGATAAAATTTACCACACTAGACCTACGCCTAAAAGCCCTAACCCTAAAAATTAAGACCCTCTAAACCCTAACCCAAAACGTAAAGATTCTCAAAGCCCTAACGCTGGAGACCCTAACCTTAAAAAAAAAAAAAATAAGACCTTAAAACCCTAACCCTAAATACCTGACCATAACTAAAACCCTAAGACCCTAACCCTAAAAACCCTATCAACACTAAAACCACAAAATACTTTAAAACCTTAACACACTAACCCGCAAACCCTAACCCTTATAACTCCAACCCTAACAACCTTACAATCCTAACCCTAAACCCTGGAAACCCTAACCCTGAAACCCAACCCTAGTGCCTTAGCCCTGAAACCTTAAAACCCTAACACCTTATTAGAAACACTCTGTAACCAATACCATAGGCTCAGGCAAGTATCTCAGTGAGGTAGCATTTTTATTCACGATTGCAATGGCAGGCGTCCCACAAGCCACCTACTAGTTCCATAACACAGTTTATATAATTTTTTTTTCCTCTCGGTGACCACGACCCTCCCCAGTTTCCCCATTGACTGGGTAATCCATGTTCACAATCTATCCAGTGCTTCACAGAAAATACACAGCTGCTGGCCTGTTACTAGTCAATTTTATTTTTTTCTTGACTGTTTTCCTCTTTGAGGTGGTAATGTTTCTTACACCGTGATTTCCACCCAATTGCTCTAAGGATTCTGGTTGTCTGCATTTTACAAGGTTGTCTGTTAAGCTTTCTTATCACTGCAAGCATATATCAATACCACCTTCCTTCCCTCTAAACGATGTAACTCTGTGCAAAAACATTTTTATTCCCACAACCTTGATCCCCTTACCCTAAAATCCTTATTCTCTTTAACCCTAACAACTCTAACCACAACCCTAACCCTTCATATCAACCCCCCGACGCTAATGACACTGACTAATGATCCAAACCCCAAACCCCAGGCAACCAACAAAGAAACAGACACAAAGCTGAAAACTACAAAAAAGGCAAAACCCTGGATACAGACCCCAAATCACAAACACGCTACCAAAATGCTACAGAAAAGCCCCAGACGCAGGCCCCAAGCACTACAGCTAGGCCCCAGAAGCTCTAGACACATCCCAAAGCCAAAATGCAATCCCCAAACACTACAGAAAAGCCCCCAAACACCAGACACAGGCTGCAGAAGTCTACAAGCAGGCCCCAGCCACACCCGGATGCAGACCCCAACTGTCCACAAGCAGCTCCCAACCCACCCCCCCCCATGAACTGGACCCCCCCCCCACCACCACCCAGATGCATGCCCCAGGCCCCAGGCCTCAGCCCCAGCCCCCACACCCCAGACTCAGGCCCCAAAGGTGTACAACCAGCTCCCAACTGCCCCCCTCAAAGGGAGGCCCCAAAGCCTGCCAGAGGACCCTAGAGCGTACAAGCAGCTCCCAACCCCCCCGGCACAGGCCCCAACCCCCCCCCCAGACACAGGCCCCAAAGGTGTACAAGCAACTCCCCATCCTCCCCAGAGGCACGCCCCAAAGGTGTACAAACAGCCCCAACCCCCCAAGACCCAGACCCCAGCGTAGAAGCAGCTCCCAACCCCATGCCCCCAAGGCACATGCCCCAACCCCTCCCCCAAGGCAGGCCCTAACAGTGTACAAGCAGCTCCCACCCCCCCCCAGACGCAGGCCCCAAAGGTGTACAAGCAGGCCCCTACAGTATACAAGCAGCTCACAACCACCCCCCCAAAGGCAGGCCCCAACCCCCTCCAGATGCAAGCCCGAAAGGTTAAAACCAGCTCCAACCCCCCAACCCCCCCCGCCCCGCGCAGACGCAGGCCCCAAAGGTGTACAAGCAGTTCCCAACCCCTCCAAGGCAGGCCCCAAAAGTGTACAGGCAGGCCCCTACAGTGTAGAAACGCTCCAACCCCCCCCGCTTCCACCTCGAGGGAGGCCCTCCCCCCCCAGTATACACGAAGCTCCCAACCCCCTCTCAGAGGAATGCCTAAAAAAGTATACAAGCAGCTCCTAACACCCCCCCCCCCCCCCCCCCCCCAAAAAGAGGCAGTCCCCAAAGGTGTACAAGCAGGCCCTCAAATCCCTTAGGTGTACAAGCAGGCCCTTCAAATCCCTTAGCCCCTGCGCCAGCTTTATTGGCGAGCAGCGAGGCTGGGGGGGGAGGGGGGCAAGACAGCCTTAAATAAAATACAAATATAAAAAGTGTTATAAATGGCTGTTATAAATCCAAATAGGATTACAATCAAAGTTTACAATTTATTAAACGAATAGAGGCAAGCAAGCAGCGCTGGGTGCGCCGGGAGTCTCTGCTCCCCCAGGACGCACGCCTGTTACGTAAGGCGGCTGGTTTTGATGCTCCCAGGCTAATACATATTCATTACTACTTCGAGAAGAGGCAGGGTTATTAGAATTGGTTTCCGGAATCCGAAACCCCTCCCAGGGGCGCCTGCGTACCAGTCTCTGGTGGTCTCTCGGGGCTTGCTCGGGCTGAATGCTGGTTGTCTTCCTCTCAGGCTTTTGTCCTTCAATTGTCCTTCAGCTCCCCCTTCCTCCTCGTTTGGGAGCCTCTGCGCCGGATTTCAGAAACTCTAGCAACATCCCCTGCAGTAGTCAGCACTTTTCCCTAAAAACCCCTTTGTTCTCTTATCACCTAGACCCGGGCCTCGATGTTAACCCTTCAAATCCCTTAGTGACACGAATTGCTGGACCATTCCTTACAAAAGGAAGGATAAAATATGTAGAGGAGCAATGGCACACGCGAAAGCCCAGCGCCGCGGGCAGAGGCAGCGAAGGTTGACGGCAGAACAGTGCTCGGTTTGAACACGGAGAGGGAAAGCGAGGGGAAGGTGGCCGAAGCCGGCCGCAGTCTCTGAGCTCTCCTCCTCCTGATTGTTTTCTCTCAAAGCCATTTCTGTGTGTGTGCGGGCACCCGGAGCCGGCAGAAGTCCCCGTGAAGTCCTTCGGCAGGACGGAGGGCTGCGTGGGCTCCAGTGAGAGAGGGAGTTAGGAGAATCTTATCAAGTAGAGATAGAGCGCTGACGGCGTTAAACTAGGATGCTACTTAGCGTCTTTGCTAACTATGGTGCATTGTGCCAATTAACTAAAGCAAGAAGCCTTGGGCCCCTTACCAAGGTCAGTCTCCTAATAAGAGAGTGAGCCTGTCTTAAGAAACTGGGAGAAACTGGTCCTGCAGATGGACAAGAGCCAAGGAGCAACTGAGTCTGTGCAAAGACAAGAGGTCAACTAGCGGTGACGAGGAAGAGTCATCAATCTTCATGCCCACGACCTCCCGTGCTGCCCAGCGCTGAATAAACATACCTACTTTACAATCTCACTGATTGTGGAGTCCCTTTTCCGCAAGTCACTAGCAGCGGTTTCTTCCGCAGAGGTTTTCCCAGAGCCGCTTCAAAGCTTCCCTCGCGGAGCTGGGGCGTCGCAGGGGGTCGTCAAAGCACGCACACACACACACACACACACACACACACACAGGCGTTGTTGTCCAAACAGAAAGTATTTACAACAAATTCGACAAGCGGTTTTCCTCTGCCAGCAGCAAATGCCTGAGGGCCCCTACAGCTTCACAAATCATAGCACAAAGAGCCTAAAGTTCCTCTAAAATTTAGGGAAATGATTCAAAATAGATCTGCTAGGGGAAAACGATCACTGGCGGCAGGGTACACAATACACGCGAGTCTCAGCTCTCCTCCGCAGGGTCAGTGCCCACGCCCAAGTGCGACGCTGATGGCACCCGAACATTTGCTGTAGCAGGCAGCAGAGCCAGCAGCTCAGGGGAGCAATTTTAAAAACCAGGAGGCACTTAAACCAACCCTTAATTGACCCAGTTACTGCAGGAGAGTCCCGACTACTCGCCCTGGAGTCCTACTGTCACCAGCAAAAAGCACCAACCAAAGCTTGGGGGAACTTTGGTACAGCACAAGAGAAGGGAGTGGGGGTAGCGTAGCCGTATCGCAGAGCTGCTGCTTTTCACACCATTTTATCATCCCTGATAATTGAAAGTAAGGCCGGGTGGGCTGACCCCACCACCACCACTCCTGGCAGCATGTTTGGTCCACAACGCTAGAATAATTATTTTGCTCCCTCCCGCCCTTACAGCTTCATCATCTGAAAAGATTACAGTCAAAACAATGGCATACACAAATAAAAGTCAAGAGTTGACATAGTAACTCCGGGATTTGGGTATCAACTGTCCGAGAAATCAGAACACCCAGGCTTCACAATGTGCCCAACATCGAGCTGTGCCAAGGGGGGGCGGAAGGAAGAAGCTTTCCGTTTAAGCCTTCAGAGCATCGCTCCATCACTACGTCAATTCACAGCCACCACAGCGTGCCGATGGACATCTTTCTGTGCCAAAAGAAACAAGTGTTTTGTCCTCTTGATATCAAAGGTAGCCACCTCTACTTACGGAACCATGCACAAGACCTTAACTCTGACCAGCAGGGAAACTTAGGACAACTGAGTGCAAATCCTGCCAATTTCTACCAGTTCCAACTGTGCTTTAAGTCTCATTGCAAAGCCTCAGTTAGAAAAAGGATCACCTCAGGGTATCCAACAAGAAGAAGAGTTGGTTTTTTTTTGGTTTTTTTTTTTTTTTTTTTTTTTTTAATATACCATAGGACTATGCAGTTCAATCATCAATCATCTTGGAAAGCTCAAGGAGGAGGTCATCCTCATCCTTCCCTGGGTCCAAGTCGAGCTCGGCTTCCAGTATGCCGTCTGAGAGTTCCCAAAGTAGCATCTCTAAATCCTCGTCTACAGATACGGGCGCGTTGCCTGTGGAACTCAGCCGGCGTGTCCTTGCTTCTTCTAGCTGGGAAGAAGCTGAAGTCGAGCTTGAGAACTCCATTGGCTCCACGGATTCTGCCTGGCTTCCAAGATGTGCTTCAGGTCTTGGCAGAGCAAGGAAGAGAACAATCAGTATATGCCATTTCTTAACGGGAAATCCCTTTTCTGCAAACCGGCTCTTAAAACCGTAGCCAACCCCTCCTGCACTTCAATCTTACCCAGGGATTGTTATTCAATTAACCCAGGGCTACATTTAGAGCCCAATATATTAGCAGGTACATTTTTCAGTTTGGGGGTTTCTCTGTGAAGCCAGAGCACCCGGAGTCTAGCAAAGATGGGAAACCAACATGGCCTCCCGGAAGCCCAGTGTCCGAGAACTACATCTCCCGGCATGCTCTGGGAAAACAATATGGACTCCCGGAAACCCGGTGGCCAAGAACTACATTTCCCAGCACTCCCCAGAAAATTGAGCCTCGCACCTTGCCGTAGGACGCCATTTTTTGCTCTGTTACATTACCGGTTTCGTGTTTATGGAGGGTTTTCCCGCCGTTTTGGGGGGTTTCCCCTCAATTTCGGGTTTTCAGCTCTCCATTTCAGAGTTCTTCCCCGCAATTTTGGGGTTCCTTCCCCTAATTTGGTGCTTCGCCCCCCCCCCCACTTTTGGGGTTCCCCCTCCATTTTGGGGATTCCCCCCAATTCCAAGCCCCCCACAATTTTGGAGGCCCCCACCATCCTTTCTTGGCCTGCCACCCTAATATTAAGGTTCTTTCCCCCAATGTTGGGGTTCTCACCACATGTTTGAGGTTCCTTCCCTTAATTTGGGGCTTAGCTCCCCGGGATCTGGGGCTTTAACCCCAATTTTGGGGGTCGCCCCCAAGTTTGGGGATTCCTCCCCAGGTCTGGGGGGGGTCCACATTCAATTCTGGAATTTCACACTTCCATTTAAGTCTTCTTCCCCCCAATTTGGGGGTTCACCCACCCAATTTTGGGGGTTCCTCCCCTAATTTGGGGGGACCTGACCAATTTTGGGGGTCCCCCCCAATTGTAGAGTCCCCCACCCTCCTTTTTTGGGTTCCCCCCTAATATTAAAGAGTTCTTCCGCCCAATTTTGGGGGACCCCACAATTTGGCCGTTCCTTCCCCTAACTTTGGGCTTCAACCCTTCGATTTTGGGGGGGGGCTCCCCCCCTCTTATTTTGGCCTTCCGCCCTAATATTAGGCCTAACCCCTAAGAACCTTGACCCCTAAGCCTATGGCAACCACGGATCTAACCCTAACCCCTACCCCAACAAACCCTAGAAACCCTAACCCTAAAAACCCTTGCAGCCCTAACCCGATAAAATTTACCACACTAAACCCCTGAAGACTGTTCTGGGGGGTCCACATTCAATTCTGGAATTTCACACTTCCATTTAAGTGTTCTTCCCCCCCAATATGGGGGTTCGCCCACCCAATTTTGGGGGTTCCTCCCCTAATTGGGGGGGACACAACCAATTTTGGGGGGGACACAACCAATTTTGGGGGGGACACAACCAATTTTAGAGTCCCCCACCCTCCTTTTTTGGGTTTCCCCCAATATTAAGAGCTCTTCCGCTCAATTTTGGGGGACCCCACAATTTTGACGTTCCTTCCCCTAACTTTGGGCTTCAACCCTTCAATTTTGGGTGGGCTCCTCCCCTCTTATTTTGGCCTTCCGCCCTAATATTAGGCCTAACCCCTAAGAACCTTGACCCCTAAGCCTATGGCAACCACGGATCTAACCCTAACCCCTACCCCAACAAACCCTAGAAACCCTAACCCTAAAAACCCTTACAGCCCTAACCCGATAAAATTTACCACACTAAACCCCTGAAGACTGTTCTGGGGGGTCCACATCCAATTCTGGAATTTCACACTTCCATTTAAGTCCTCTTCCCCCCAATTTGGGGGTTCGCCCACCCAATTTTGGGGGTTCCTCCCCTAATTTGGGGGGGACACAACCAATTTTGGGGGGGACACAACCAATTTTGGGGGGGACACAACCAATTTGGGGGGGTCCCCCCAATTTTAGAGTCCCCCACCCTCCTTTTTTGGGTTTCCCCCAATATTAAGAGCTCTTCCGCCCAATTTTGGGGGACCCCACAATTTTGACGTTTCTTCCCCTAAATTGGGGCTTCGACCCTTCAATTTTGGGGGGGGCTCCCCCCTTAGTTTGGCCTTCCACCCTAATATTGGGCCTTACCCCTAAGAACCCTGACCCCTAACACTACGGCTCCCACGGATCTAACCCTAACCCCTACCCCAAAAAACCCTAGAAACCCTAACCCTAAAAACCCTTACAGTCCTAACCCGATAAAATTTACCACACTAGACCTACGCCTAAAAGCCCTAACCCTAAAAATTAAGACCCTCTAAACCCTAACCCAAAACGTAAAGATTCTCAAAGCCCTAACGCTGGAGACCCTAACCTTAAAAAAAAAAAATAAGACCTTAAAACCCTAACCCTAAATACCTGACCATAACTAAAACCCTAAGACCCTAACCCTAAAACCCCTATCAACACTAAAACCACAAAATACTTTAAAACCTTAACACACTAACCCCCAAACCCTAACCCTTATAACTCCAACCCTAACAACCTTAAAATCCTAACCCTAAACCCTGGAAACCCTAACCCTGAAACCCAACCCTAGTGCCTTAGCCCTGAAACCTTAAAACTCTAACACCTTATTAGAAACACTCTGTAACCAATACCATAGGCTCAGGCAAGTATCTCAGTGAGGTAGCATTTTTATTCACGATTGCAATGGCAGGCGTCCCACAAGCCACCTACTAGTTCCATAACACAGTTTATATAATTTTTTTTTTCCTCTCGGTGACCAGGACCCTCCCCAGTTTCCCCATTGACTGGGTAATCCATGTTCACAATCTATCCAGTGCTTCACAGAAAATACACAGCTGCTGGCCTGTTACTAGTCAATTTTATTTTTTTCTTGACTGTTTTCCTCTTTGAGGTGGTAATGTTTCTTACACCGTGATTTCCACCCAATTGCTCTAAGGATTCTGGTTGTCTGCATTTTACAAGGTTGTCTGTTAAGCTTTCTTATCACTGCAAGCATATATCAATACCACCTTCCTTCCCTCTAAACGATGTAACTCTGTGCAAAAACATTTTTATTCCCACAACCTTGATCCCCTTACCCTAAAATCCTTATTCTCTTTAACCCTAACAACTCTAACCACAACCCTAACCCTTCATACCAACCCCCCGACGCTAATGACACTGACTAATGATCCAAACCCCAAACCCCAGGCAACCAACAAAGAAACAGACACAAAGCTGAAAACTACAAAAAAGACAAAACCCTGGATACAGACCCCAAATCACAAACACGCTACCAAAATGCTACAGAAAAGCCCCAGACGCAGGCCCCAAGCACTACAGCTAGGCCCCAGAAGCTCTAGACACATCCCAAAGCCAAAATGCGATTCCCAAACACTACAGAAAAGCCCCCAAACACCAGACACAGGCTGCAGAAGTCTACAAGCAGGCCCCAGCCACACCCGGATGCAGACCCCAACTGTCCACAAGCAGCTCCCAACCCACCCCCCCCATGAACTGGACCCCCCCCCACCACCACCCAGATGCATGCCCCAGGCCCCAGGCCTCAGCCCCAGCCCCCACACCCCAGACTCAGGCCCCAAAGGTGTACAACCAGCTCCCAACTGCCCCCCTCAAAGGGAGGCCCCAAAGCCTGCCAGAGGACCCTAGAGCGTACAAGCAGCTCCCAACCCCCCCGGCACAGGCCCCAACCCCCCCCCAGACACAGGTCCCAAAGGTGTACAAGCAACTCCCCATCCTCCCCAGAGGCACGCCCCAAAGGTGTACAAACAGCCCCAACCCCCCAAGACCCAGACCCCTACAGCGTAGAAGCAGCTCCCAACCCCATGCCCCCAAGGCACATGCCCCAACCCCTCCCCCAAGGCAGGCCCTAACAGTGTACAAGCAGCTCCCACCCCCCCCAGACGCAGGCCCCAAAGGTGTACAAGCAGGCCCCTACAGTATACAAGCAGCTCACAACCACCCCCCCAAAGGCAGGCCCCAACCCCCTCCAGATGCAAGCCCGAAAGGTTAAAACCAGCTCCAACCCCCCAACCCCCCCCCGCCCCGCGCAGACGCAGGCCCCAAAGGTGTACAAGCAGTTCCCAACCCCTCCAAGGCAGGCCCCAAAAGTGTACAGGCAGGCCCCTACAGTGTAGAAACGCTCCAACCCCCCCCGCTTCCACCTCGAGGGAGGCCCTCCCCCCCCAGTATACACGAAGCTCCCAACCCCCTCTCAGAGGAATGCCTAAAAAAGTATACAAGCAGCTCCTAACACCCCCCCCCCCCCCCCCCCCCCCAAAAAGAGGCAGTCCCCAAAGGTGTACAAGCAGGCCCTCAAATCCCTTAGGTGTACAAGCAGGCCCTTCAAATCCCTTAGCCCCTGCGCCAGCTTTATTGGCGAGCAGCGAGGCTGGGGGGGGAGGGGGGCAAGACAGCCTTAAATAAAATACAAATATAAAAAGTGTTATAAATGGCTGTTATAAATCCAAATAGGATTACAATCAAAGTTTACAATTTATTAAACGAATAGAGGCAAGCAAGCAGCGCTGGGTGCGCCGGGAGTCTCTGCTCCCCCAGGACGCACGCCTGTTACGTAAGGCGGCTGGTTTTGATGCTCCCAGGCTAATACATATTCATTACTACTTCGAGAAGAGGCAGGGTTATTAGAATTGGTTTCCGGAATCCGAAACCCCTCCCAGGGGCGCCTGCGTACCAGTCTCTGGTGGTCTCTCGGGGCTTGCTCGGGCTGAATGCTGGTTGTCTTCCTCTCAGGCTTTTGTCCTTCAATTGTCCTTCAGCTCCCCCTTCCTCCTCGTTTGGGAGCCTCTACGCCGGATTTCAGAAACTCTAGCAACATCCCCTGCAGTAGTCAGCACTTTTCCCTAAAAACCCCTTTGTTCTCTTATCACCTAGACCCGGGCCTCGATGTTAACCCTTCAAATCCCTTAGTGACACGAATTGCTGGACCATTCCTTACAAAAGGAAGGATAAAATATGTAGAGGAGCAATGGCACACGCGAAAGCCCAGCGCCGCGGGCAGAGGCAGCGAAGGTTGACGGCAGAACAGTGCTCGGTTTGAACACGGAGAGGGAAAGCGAGGGGAAGGTGGCCGAAGCCGGCCGCAGTCTCTGAGCTCTCCTCCTCCTGATTGTTTTCTCTCAAAGCCATTTCTGTCTGTGTGCGGGCACCCGGAGCCGGCAGAAGTCCCCGTGAAGTCCTTCGGCAGGACGGAGGGCTGCGTGGGCTCCAGTGAGAGAGGGAGTTAGGAGAATCTTATCAAGTAGAGATAGAGCGCTGACAGCGTTAAACTAGGATGCTACTTAGCGTCTTTGCTAACTATGGTGCATTGTGCCAATTAACTAAAGCAAGAAGCCTTGGGCCCCTTACCAAGGTCAGTCTCCTAATAAGAGAGTGAGCCTGTCTTAAGAAACTGGGAGAAACTGGTCCTGCAGATGGACAAGAGCCAAGGAGCAACTGAGTCTGTGCAAAGACAAGAGGTCAACTAGCGGTGACGAGGAAGAGTCATCAATCTTCATGCCCACGACCTCCCGTGCTGCCCAGCGCTGAATAAACATACCTACTTTACAATCTCACTGATTGTGGAGTCCCTTTTCCGCAAGTCACTAGCAGCGGTTTCTTCCGCAGAGGTTTTCCCAGAGCCGCTTCAAAGCTTCCCTCGCGGAGCTGGGGCGTCGCAGGGGGTCGTCAAAGCACGCACACACACACACACACACACACACACAGGCGTTGTTGTCCAAACAGAAAGTATTTACAACAAATTCGACAAGCGGTTTTCCTCTGCCAGCAGCAAATGCCTGAGGGCCCCTACAGCTTCACAAATCATAGCACAAAGAGCCTAAAGTTCCTCTAAAATTTAGGGAAATGATTCAAAATAGATCTGCTAGGGGAAAACGATCACTGGCGGCAGGGTACACAATACACGCGAGTCTCAGCTCTCCTCCGCAGGGTCAGTGCCCACGCCCAAGTGCGACGCTGATGGCACCCGAACATTTGCTGTAGCAGGCAGCAGAGCCAGCAGCTCAGGGGAGCAATTTTAAAAACCACGAGGCACTTAAACCAACCCTTAATTGACCCAGTTACTGCAGGAGAGTCCCGACTACTCGCCCTGGAGTCCTACTGTCACCAGCAAAAAGCACCAACCAAAGCTTGGGGGAACTTTGGTACAGCACAAGAGAAGGGAGTGGGGGTAGCGTAGCCGTATCGCAGAGCTGCTGCTTTTCACACCATTTTATCATCCCTGATAATTGAAAGTAAGGCCGGGTGGGCTGACCCCACCACCACCACTCCTGGCAGCATGTTTGGTCCACAACGCTAGAATAATTATTTTGCTCCCTCCCGCCCTTACAGCTTCATCATCTGAAAAGATTACAGTCAAAACAATGGCATACACAAATAAAAGTCAAGAGTTGACATAGTAACTCCGGGATTTGGGTATCAACTGTCCGAGAAATCAGAACACCCAGGCTTCACAATGTGCCCAACATCGAGCTGTGCCAAGGGGGGGCGGAAGGAAGAAGCTTTCCGTTTAAGCCTTCAGAGCATCGCTCCATCACTACGTCAATTCACAGCCACCACAGCGTGCCGATGGACATCTTTCTGTGCCAAAAGAAACAAGTGTTTTGTCCTCTTGATATCAAAGGTAGCCACCTCTACTTACGGAACCATGCACAAGACCTTAACTCTGACCAGCAGGGAAACTTAGGACAACTGAGTGCAAATCCTGCCAATTTCTACCAGTTCCAACTGTGCTTTAAGTCTCATTGCAAAGCCTCAGTTAGAAAAAGGATCACCTCAGGGTATCCAACAAGAAGAAGAGTTGGTTTTTTTTTGTTTTTTTTTTTTTTGTTTTGTTTTTTTAATATACCATAGGACTATGCAGTTCAATCATCAATCATCTTGGAAAGCTCAAGGAGGAGGTCATCCTCATCCTTCCCTGGGTCCAAGTCGAGCTCGGCTTCCAGTATGCCGTCTGAGAGTTCCCAAAGTAGCATCTCTAAATCCTCGTCTACAGATACGGGCGCGTTGCCTGTGGAACTCAGCCGGCGTGTCCTTGCTTCTTCTAGCTGGGAAGAAGCTGAAGTCGAGCTTGAGAACTCCATTGGCTCCACGGATTCTGCCTGGCTTCCAAGATGTGCTTCAGGTCTTGGCAGAGCAAGGAAGAGAACAATCAGTATATGCTATTTCTTAACGGGAAATCCCTTTTCTGCAAACCGGCTCTTAAAACCGTAGCCAACCCCTCCTGCACTTCAATCTTACCCAGGGATTGTTATTCAATTAACCCAGGGCTACATTTAGAGCCCAATATATTAGCAGGTACATTTTTCAGTTTGGGGGTTTCTCTGTGAAGCCAGAGCACCCGGAGTCTAGCAAAGATGGGAAACCAACATGGCCTCCCGGAAGCCCAGTGTCCGAGAACTACATCTCCCGGCATGCTCTGGGAAAACAATATGGACTCCCGGAAACCCGGTGGCCAAGAACTACATTTCCCAGCACTCCCCAGAAAATTGAGCCTCGCACCTTGCCGTAGGACGCCATTTTTTGCTCTGTTACATTACCGGTTTTGTGTTTATGGAGGGTTTTCCCGCCGTTTTGGGGGGTTTCCCCTCAATTTTGGGTTTTCAGCTCTCCATTTCAGAGTTCTTCCCCGCAATTTTGGGGTTCCTTCCCCTAATTTGGTGCTTCGCCCCCCCCCCCACTTTTGGGGTTCCCCCTCCATTTTGGGGATTCCCCCCAATTCCAAGCCCCCCACAATTCTGGAGGCCCCCACCATCCTTTCTTGGCCTGCCACCCTAATATTAAGGTTCTTTCCCCCAGTGTTGGGGTTCTCACCACATGTTTGAGGTTCCTTCCCTTAATTTGGGGCTTAGCTCCCCGGGATCTGGGGCTTTAACCCCAAATTTGGGGGTCGCCCCCAAGTTTGGGGATTCCTCCCCAGGTCTGGGGGGGGTCCACATTCAATTCTGGAATTTCACACTTCCATTTAAGTCTTCTTCCCCCCAATTTGGGGGTTCACCCACCCAATTTTGGGGGTTCCTCCCTTAATTTGGGGGGACACAACCAATTTTGGGGGTCCCCCCCAATTGTAGAGTCCCCCACCCTCCTTTTTTGGGTTCCCCCCTAATATTAAAGAGTTCTTCCGCCCAATTTTGGGGGACCCCACAATTTGGCCGTTCCTTCCCCTAATTTTGGGCTTCAACCCTTCGATTTTGGGGGGGGCTCCCCCCCTCTTATTTTGGCCTTCCGCCCTAATATTAGGCCTAACCCCTAAGAACCTTGACCCCTAAGCCTATGGCAACCACGGATCTAACCCTAACCCCTACCCCAACAAACCCTAGAAACCCTTACCCTAAAAACCCTTGCAGCCCTAACCCGATAAAATTTACCACACTAAACCCCTGAAGACTGTTCTGGGGGGTCCACATTCAATTCTGGAATTTCACACTTCCATTTAAGTGTTCTTCCCCCCCAATATGGGGGTTCGCCCACCCAATTTTGGGGGTTCCTCCCCTAATTGGGGGGGACACAACCAATTTTGGGGGGGACACAACCAATTTTGGGGGGGACACAACCAATTTTAGAGTCCCCCACCCTCCTTTTTTGGGTTTCCCCCAATATTAAGAGCTCTTCCGCTCAATTTTGGGGGACCCCACAATTTTGACGTTCCTTCCCCTAACTTTGGGCTTCAACCCTTCAATTTTGGGTGGGCTCCTCCCCTCTTATTTTGGCCTTCCGCCCTAATATTAGGCCTAACCCCTAAGAACCTTGACCCCTAAGCCTATGGCAACCACGGATCTAACCCTAACCCCTACCCCAACAAACCCTAGAAACCCTAACCCTAAAAACCCTTACAGCCCTAACCCAATAAAATTTACCACACTAAACCCCTGAAGACTGTTCTGGGGGGTCCACATCCAATTCTGGAATTTCACACTTCCATTTAAGTCTTCTTCCCCCCAATTTGGGGGTTCGCCCACCCAATTTTGGGGGTTCCTCCCCTAATTTGGGGGGGACACAACCAATTTTGGGGGGGACACAACCAATTTTGGGGGGGACACAACCAATTTGGGGGGGTCCCCCCAATTTTAGAGTCCCCCACCCTCCTTTTTTGGGTTTCCCCCAATATTAAGAGCTCTTCCGCCCAATTTTGGGGGACCCCACAATTTTGACGTTTCTTCCCCTAAATTGGGGCTTCGACCCTTCAATTTTGGGGGGGGCTCCCCCCTTAGTTTGGCCTTCCACCCTAATATTGGGCCTTACCCCTAAGAACCCTGACCCCTAACACTACGGCTCCCACGGATCTAACCCTAACCCCTACCCCAACAAACCCTAGAAACCCTAACCCTAAAAACCCTTACAGTCCTAACCCGATAAAATTTACCACACTAAACCCCTGAAGACTGTTCTGGGGGGTCCACATTCAATTCTGGAATTTCACACTTCCATTTAAGTGTTCTGCCCCCCCAATCTGGGGGTTCGCCCACCCAATTTTGGGGGTTCCTCCCCTAATTGGGGGGGACACAACCAATTTTGGGGGGGACACAACCAATTTGGGGGGGGACACAACCAATTTGGGGGGGTCCCCCCAATTTTAGAGTCCCCCACCCTCCTTTTTTGGGTTTCCCCCAATATTAAGAGCTCTTCCGCCCAATTTTAGGGGACCCCACAATTTTGACGTTTCTTCCCCTAAATTGGGGCTTCGACCCTTCAATTTTGGGGGGGGCTCCCCCCTTAGTTTGGCCTTCCACCCTAATATTGGGCCTTACCCCTAAGAACCCTGACCCCTAACACTACGGCTCCCACGGATCTAACCCTAACCCCTACCCCAAAAAACCCTAGAAACCCTAACCCTAAAAACCCTTACAGTCCTAACCCGATAAAATTTACCACACTAGACCTACGCCTAAAAGCCCTAACCCTAAAAATTAAGACCCTCTAAACCCTAACCCAAAACGTAAAGATTCTCAAAGCCCTAACGCTGGAGACCCTAACCTTAAAAAAACCCTAACCCTAAATACCTGACCATAACTAAAACCCTAAGACCCTAACCCTAAAACCCCTATCAACACTAAAACCACAAAATACTTTAAAACCTTAACACACTAACCCGCAAACCCTAACCCTTATAACTCCAACCCTAACAACCTTACAATCCTAACCCTAAACCCTGGAAACCCTAACCCTGAAACCCAACCCTAGTGCCTTAGCCCTGAAACCTTAAAACCCTAACACCTTATTAGAAACACTCTGTAACCAATACCATAGGCTCAGGCAAGTATCTCAGTGAGGTAGCATTTTTATTCATGATTGCAATGGCAGGCGTCCCACAAGCCACCTACTAGTTCCATAACACAGTTTATATAATTTTTTTTTTCCTCTCGGTGACCAGGACCCTCCCCAGTTTCCCCATTGACTGGGTAATCCATGTTCACGATCTATCCAGTGCTTCACAGAAAATACACAGCTGCTGGCCTGTTACTAGTCAATTTTATTTTTTTCTTGACTGTTTTCCTCTTTGAGGTGGTAATGTTTCTTACACCGTGATTTCCACCCAATTGCTCTAAGGATTCTGGTTGTCTGCATTTTACAAGGTTGTCTGTTAAGCTTTCTTATCACTGCAAGCATATATCAATACCACCTTCCTTCCCTCTAAACGATGTAACTCTGTGCAAAAACATTTTTATTCCCACAACCTTGATCCCCTTACCCTAAAATCCTTATTCTCTTTAACCCTAACAACTCTAACCACAACCCTAACCCTTCATATCAACCCCCCGACGCTAATGACACTGACTAATGATCCAAACCCCAAACCCCAGGCAACCAACAAAGAAACAGACACAAAGCTGAAAACTACAAAAAAGGCAAAACCCTGGATACAGACCCCAAATCACAAACACGCTACCAAAATGCTACAGAAAAGCCCCAGACGCAGGCCCCAAGCACTACAGCTAGGCCCCAGAAGCTCTAGACACATCCCAAAGCCAAAATGCAATCCCCAAACACTACAGAAAAGCCCCCAAACACCAGACACAGGCTGCAGAAGTCTACAAGCAGGCCCCAGCCACACCCGGATGCAGACCCCAACTGTCCACAAGCAGCTCCCAACCCACCCCCCCCATGAACTGGACCCCCCACCACCACCACCCAGATGCATGCCCCAGGCCCCAGGCCTCAGCCCCAGCCCCCACACCCCAGACTCAGGCCCCAAAGGTGTACAACCAGCTCCCAACTGCCCCCCTCAAAGGGAGGCCCCAAAGCCTGCCAGAGGACCCTAGAGCGTACAAGCAGCTCCCAACCCCCCTGGCACAGGCCCCAACCCCCCCCGCAGACACAGGCCCCAAAGGTGTACAAGCAACTCCCCATCCTCCCCAGAGGCACGCCCCAAAGGTGTACAAACAGCCCCAACCCCCCAAGACCCAGACCCCTACAGCGTAGAAGCAGCTCCCAACCCCATGCCCCCAAGGCACATGCCCCAACCCCTCCCCCAAGGCAGGCCCTAACAGTGTACAAGCAGCTCCCACCCCCCCCCCAGACGCAGGCCCCAAAGGTGTACAAGCAGGCCCCTACAGTATACAAGCAGCTCACAACCACCCCCCCAAAGGCAGGCCCCAACCCCCTCCAGATGCAAGCCCGAAAGGTTAAAACCAGCTCCAACCCCCCAACCCCCCCCGCCCCGCGCAGACGCAGGCCCCAAAGGTGTACAAGCAGTTCCCAACCCCTCCAAGGCAGGCCCCAAAAGTGTACAGGCAGGCCCCTACAGTGTAGAAACGCTCCAACCCCCCCCGCTTCCACCTCGAGGGAGGCCCTCCCCCCCCAGTATACACGAAGCTCCCAACCCCCTCTCAGAGGAATGCCTAAAAAAGTATACAAGCAGCTCCTAACACCCCCCCCCCCCCCCCCCCCCAAAGAGGCAGTCCCCAAAGGTGTACAAGCAGGCCCTCAAATCCCTTAGGTGTACAAGCAGGCCCTTCAAATCCCTTAGCCCCTGCGCCAGCTTTATTGGCGAGCAGCGAGGCTGGGGGGGGAGGGGGGCAAGACAGCCTTAAATAAAATACAAATATAAAAAGTGTTATAAATGGCTGTTATAAAT
Organism: Anser brachyrhynchus; assembly: GCF_964034855.1. Classification (NCBI taxonomy): domain Eukaryota; kingdom Metazoa; phylum Chordata; class Aves; order Anseriformes; family Anatidae; genus Anser; species Anser brachyrhynchus. The sequence continues at coordinate 136,671 of NW_027663966.1, read as the reverse complement.
CCAAATAGGATTACAATCAAAGTTTACAATTTATTAAACGAATAGAGGCAAGCAAGCAGCGCTGGGTGCGCCGGGAGTCTCTGCTCCCCCAGGACGCACGCCTGTTACGTAAGGCGGCTGGTTTTGATGCTCCCAGGCTAATACATATTCATTACTACTTCGAGAAGAGGCAGGGTTATTAGAATTGGTTTCCGGAATCCGAAACCCCTCCCAGGGGCGCCTGCGTACCAGTCTCTGGTGGTCTCTCGGGGCTTGCTCAGGCTGAATGCTGGTTGTCTTCCTCTCAGGCTTTTGTCCTTCAATTGTCCTTCAGCTCCCCCTTCCTCCTCGTTTGGGAGCCTCTGCGCCGGATTTCAGAAACTCTAGCAACATCCCCTGCAGTAGTCAGCACTTTTCCCTAAAAACCCCTTTGTTCTCTTATCACCTAGACCCGGGCCTCGATGTTAACCCTTCAAATCCCTTAGTGACACGAATTGCTGGACCATTCCTTACAAAAGGAAGGATAAAATATGTAGAGGAGCAATGGCACACGCGAAAGACCAGCGCCGCGGGCAGAGGCAGCGAAGGTTGACGGCAGAACAGTGCTCGGTTTGAACACGGAGAGGGAAAGCGAGGGGAAGGTGGCCGAAGCCGGCCGCAGTCTCTGAGCTCTCCTCCTCCTGATTGTTTTCTCTCAAAGCCATTTCTGTCTGTGTGCGGGCACCCGGAGCCGGCAGAAGTCCCCGTGAAGTCCTTCGGCAGGACGGAGGGCTGCGTGGGCTCCAGTGAGAGAGGGAGTTAGGAGAATCTTATCAAGTAGAGATAGAGCGCTGACGGCGTTAAACTAGGATGCTACTTAGCGTCTTTGCTAACTATGGTGCATTGTGCCAATTAACTAAAGCAAGAAGCCTTGGGCCCCTTACCAAGGTCAGTCTCCTAATAAGAGAGTGAGCCTGTCTTAAGAAACTGGGAGAAACTGGTCCTGCAGATGGACAAGAGCCAAGGAGCAACTGAGTCTGTGCAAAGACAAGAGGTCAACTAGCGGTGACGAGGAAGAGTCATCAATCTTCATGCCCACGACCTCCCGTGCTGCCCAGCGCTGAATAAACATACCTACTTTACAATCTCACTGATTGTGGAGTCCCTTTTCCGCAAGTCACTAGCAGCGGTTTCTTCCGCAGAGGTTTTCCCAGAGCCGCTTCAAAGCTTCCCTCGCGGAGCTGGGGCGTCGCAGGGGGTCGTCAAAGCACGCACACACACACACACACACACACACACACAGGCGTTGTTGTCCAAACAGAAAGTATTTACAACAAATTCGACAAGCGGTTTTCCTCTGCCAGCAGCAAATGCCTGAGGGCCCCTACAGCTTCACAAATCATAGCACAAAGAGCCTAAAGTTCCTCTAAAATTTAGGGAAATGATTCAAAATAGATCTGCTAGGGGAAAACGATCACTGGCGGCAGGGTACACAATACACGCGAGTCTCAGCTCTCCTCCGCAGGGTCAGTGCCCACGCCCAAGTGCGACGCTGATGGCACCCGAACATTTGCTGTAGCAGGCAGCAGAGCCAGCAGCTCAGGGGAGCAATTTTAAAAACCAGGAGGCACTTAAACCAACCCTTAATTGACCCAGTTACTGCAGGAGAGTCCCGACTACTCGCCCTGGAGTCCTACTGTCACCAGCAAAAAGCACCAACCAAAGCTTGGGGGAACTTTGGTACAGCACAAGAGAAGGGAGTGGGGGTAGCGTAGCCGTATCGCAGAGCTGCTGCTTTTCACACCATTTTATCATCCCTGATAATTGAAAGTAAGGCCGGGTGGGCTGACCCCACCACCACCACTCCTGGCAGCATGTTTGGTCCACAACGCTAGAATAATTATTTTGCTCCCTCCCGCCCTTACAGCTTCATCATCTGAAAAGATTACAGTCAAAACAATGGCATACACAAATAAAAGTCAAGAGTTGACATAGTAACTCCGGGATTTGGGTATCAACTGTCCGAGAAATCAGAACACCCAGGCTTCACAATGTGCCCAACATCGAGCTGTGCCAAGGGGGGGCGGAAGGAAGAAGCTTTCCGTTTAAGCCTTCAGAGCATCGCTCCATCACTACGTCAATTCACAGCCACCACAGCGTGCCGATGGACATCTTTCTGTGCCAAAAGAAACAAGTGTTTTGTCCTCTTGATATCAAAGGTAGCCACCTCTACTTACGGAACCATGCACAAGACCTTAACTCTGACCAGCAGGGAAACTTAGGACAACTGAGTGCAAATCCTGCCAATTTCTACCAGTTCCAACTGTGCTTTAAGTCTCATTGCAAAGCCTCAGTTAGAAAAAGGATCACCTCAGGGTATCCAACAAGAAGAAGAGTTGGTTTTTTTTTTGGTTTTTTTTTTTTTTTTTTTTAATATACCATAGGACTATGCAGTTCAATCATCAATCATCTTGGAAAGCTCAAGGAGGAGGTCATCCTCATCCTTCCCTGGGTCCAAGTCGAGCTCGGCTTCCAGTATGCCGTCTGAGAGTTCCCAAAGTAGCATCTCTAAATCCTCGTCTACAGATACGGGCGCGTTGCCTGTGGAACTCAGCCGGCGTGTCCTTGCTTCTTCTAGCTGGGAAGAAGCTGAAGTCGAGCTTGAGAACTCCATTGGCTCCACGGATTCTGCCTGGCTTCCAAGATGTGCTTCAGGTCTTGGCAGAGCAAGGAAGAGAACAATCAGTATATGCCATTTCTTAACGGGAAATCCCTTTTCTGCAAACCGGCTCTTAAAACCGTAGCCAACCCCTCCTGCACTTCAATCTTACCCAGGGATTGTTATTCAATTAACCCAGGGCTACATTTAGAGCCCAATATATTAGCAGGTACATTTTTCAGTTTGGGGGTTTCTCTGTGAAGCCAGAGCACCCGGAGTCTAGCAAAGATGGGAAACCAACATGGCCTCCCGGAAGCCCAGTGTCCGAGAACTACATCTCCCGGCATGCTCTGGGAAAACAATATGGACTCCCGGAAACCCGGTGGCCAAGAACTACATTTCCCAGCACTCCCCAGAAAATTGAGCCTCGCACCTTGCCGTAGGACGCCATTTTTTGCTCTGTTACATTACCGGTTTCGTGTTTATGGAGGGTTTTCCCGCCGTTTTGGGGGGTTTCCCCTCAATTTCGGGTTTTCAGCTCTCCATTTCAGAGTTCTTCCCCGCAATTTTGGGGTTCCTTCCCCTAATTTGGTGCTTCGCCCCCCCCCCCACTTTTGGGGTTCCCCCTCCATTTTGGGGATTCCCCCCAATTCCAAGCCCCCCACAATTTTGGAGGCCCCCACCATCCTTTCTTGGCCTGCCACCCTAATATTAAGGTTCTTTCCCCCAATGTTGGGGTTCTCACCACATGTTTGAGGTTCCTTCCCTTAATTTGGGGCTTAGCTCCCCGGGATCTGGGGCTTTAACCCCAATTTTGGGGGTCGCCCCCAAGTTTGGGGATTCCTCCCCAGGTCTGGGGGGGGTCCACATTCAATTCTGGAATTTCACACTTCCATTTAAGTCTTCTTCCCCCCAATTTGGGGGTTCACCCACCCAATTTTGGGGGTTCCTCCCCTAATTTGGGGGGACCTGACCAATTTTGGGGGTCCCCCCCAATTGTAGAGTCCCCCACCCTCCTTTTTTGGGTTCCCCCCTAATATTAAAGAGTTCTTCCGCCCAATTTTGGGGGACCCCACAATTTGGCCGTTCCTTCCCCTAACTTTGGGCTTCAACCCTTCGATTTTGGGGGGGGGCTCCCCCCCTCTTATTTTGGCCTTCCGCCCTAATATTAGGCCTAACCCCTAAGAACCTTGACCCCTAACGCTATGGCAACCACGGATCTAACCCTAACCCCTACCCCAACAAACCCTAGAAACCCTAACCCTAAAAACCCTTGCAGCCCTAACCCGATAAAATTTACCACACTAAACCCCTGAAGACTGTTCTGGGGGGTCCACATTCAATTCTGGAATTTCACACTTCCATTTAAGTGTTCTTCCCCCCCAATATGGGGGTTCGCCCACCCAATTTTGGGGGTTCCTCCCCTAATTGGGGGGGACACAACCAATTTTGGGGGGGACACAACCAATTTTGGGGGGGACACAACCAATTTTAGAGTCCCCCACCCTCCTTTTTTGGGTTTCCCCCAATATTAAGAGCTCTTCCGCTCAATTTTGGGGGACCCCACAATTTTGACGTTCCTTCCCCTAACTTTGGGCTTCAACCCTTCAATTTTGGGTGGGCTCCTCCCCTCTTATTTTGGCCTTCCGCCCTAATATTAGGCCTAACCCCTAAGAACCTTGACCCCTAACCCTATGGCAACCACGGATCTAACCCTAACCCCTACCCCAACAAACCCTAGAAACCCTAACCCTAAAAACCCTTACAGCCCTAACCCGATAAAATTTACCACACTAAACCCCTGAAGACTGTTCTGGGGGGTCCACATCCAATTCTGGAATTTCACACTTCCATTTAAGTCTTCTTCCCCCCAATTTGGGGGTTCGCCCACCCAATTTTGGGGGTTCCTCCCCTAATTTGGGGGGGACACAACCGATTTGGGGGGGGACACAACCAATTTGGGGGGGTCCCCCCAATTTTAGAGTCCCCCACCCTCCTTTTTTGGGTTTCCCCCAATATTAAGAGCTCTTCCGCCCAATTTTGGGGGACCCCACAATTTTGACGTTTCTTCCCCTAAATTGGGGCTTCGACCCTTCAATTTTGGGGGGGGCTCCCCCCTTAGTTTGGCCTTCCACCCTAATATTGGGCCTTAGCCCTAAGAACCCTGACCCCTAACACTACGGCTCCCACGGATCTAACCCTAACCCCTACCCCAAAAAACCCTAGAAACCCTAACCCTAAAAACCCTTACAGTCCTAACCCGATAAAATTTACCACACTAGACCTACGCCTAAAAGCCCTAACCCTAAAAATTAAGACCCTCTAAACCCTAACCCAAAACGTAAAGATTCTCAAAGCCCTAACGCTGGAGACCCTAACCTTAAAAAAACCCTAACCCTAAATACCTGACCATAACTAAAACCCTAAGACCCTAACCCTAAAAACCCTATCAACACTAAAACCACAAAATACTTTAAAACCTTAACACACTAACCCGCAAACCCTAACCCTTATAACTCCAACCCTAACAACCTTACAATCCTAACCCTAAACCCTGGAAACCCTAACCCTGAAACCCAACCCTAGTGCCTTAGCCCTGAAACCTTAAAACCCTAACACCTTATTAGAAACACTCTGTAACCAATACCATAGGCTCAGGCAAGTATCTCAGTGAGGTAGCATTTTTATTCACGATTGCAATGGCAGGCGTCCCACAAGCCACCTACTAGTTCCATAACACAGTTTATATAATTTTTTTTTTTCCTCTCGGTGACCAGGACCCTCCCCAGTTTCCCCATTGACTGGGTAATCCATGTTCACGATCTATCCAGTGCTTCACAGAAAATACACAGCTGCTGGCCTGTTACTAGTCAATTTTATTTTTTTCTTGACTGTTTTCCTCTTTGAGGTGGTAATGTTTCTTACACCTTGATTTCCACCCAATTGCTCTAAGGATTCTGGTTGTCTGCATTTTACAAGGTTGTCTGTTAAGCTTTCTTATCACTGCAAGCATATATCAATACCACCTTCCTTCCCTCTAAACGATGTAACTCTGTGCAAAAACATTTTTATTCCCACAACCTTGATCCCCTTACCCTAAAATCCTTATTCTCTTTAACCCTAACAACTCTAACCACAACCCTAACCCTTCATATCAACCCCCCGACGCTAATGACACTGACTAATGATCCAAACCCCAAACCCCAGGCAACCAACAAAGAAACAGACACAAAGCTGAAAACTACAAAAAAGGCAAAACCCTGGATACAGACCCCAAATCACAAACACGCTACCAAAATGCTACAGAAAAGCCCCAGACGCAGGCCCCAAGCACTACAGCTAGGCCCCAGAAGCTCTAGACACATCCCAAAGCCAAAATGCAATCCCCAAACACTACAGAAAAGCCCCCAAACACCAGACACAGGCTGCAGAAGTCTACAAGCAGGCCCCAGCCACACCCGGATGCAGACCCCAACTGTCCACAAGCAGCTCCCAACCCACCCCCCCCATGAACTGGACCCCCCCCCACCACCACCCAGGTGCATGCCCCAGGCCCCAGGCCTCAGCCCCAGCCCCCACACCCCAGACTCAGGCCCCAAAGGTGTACAACCAGCTCCCAACTGCCCCCCTCAAAGGGAGGCCCCAAAGCCTGCCAGAGGACCCTAGAGCGTACAAGCAGCTCCCAACCCCCCCGGCACAGGCCCCAACCCCCCCCCAGACACAGGCCCCAAAGGTGTACAAGCAACTCCCCATCCTCCCCAGAGGCACGCCCCAAAGGTGTACAAACAGCCCCAACCCCCCAAGACCCAGACCCCTACAGCGTAGAAGCAGCTCCCAACCCCATGCCCCCAAGGCACATGCCCCAACCCCTCCCCCAAGGCAGGCCCTAACAGTGTACAAGCAGCTCCCACCCCCCCCCCAGACGCAGGCCCCAAAGGTGTACAAGCAGGCCCCTACAGTATACAAGCAGCTCACAACCACCCCCCCAAAGTCAGGCCCCAACCCCCTCCAGATGCAAGCCCGAAAGGTTAAAACCAGCTCCAACCCCCCAACCCCCCCCGCCCCGCGCAGACGCAGGCCCCAAAGGTGTACAAGCAGTTCCCAACCCCTCCAAGGCAGGCCCCAAAAGTGTACAGGCAGGCCCCTACAGTGTAGAAACGCTCCAACCCCCCCCGCTTCCACCTCGAGGGAGGCCCTCCCCCCCCAGTATACACGAAGCTCCCAACCCCCTCTCAGAGGAATGCCTAAAAAAGTATACAAGCAGCTCCTAACACCCCCCCCCCCCCCAAAAGAGGCAGTCCCCAAAGGTGTACAAGCAGGCCCTCAAATCCCTTAGGTGTACAAGCAGGCCCTTCAAATCCCTTAGCCCCTGCGCCAGCTTTATTGGCGAGCAGCGAGGCTGGGGGGGGAGGGGGGCAAGACAGCCTTAAATAAAATACAAATATAAAAAGTGTTATAAATGGCTGTTATAAATCCAAATAGGATTACAATCAAAGTTTACAATTTATTAAACGAATAGAGGCAAGCAAGCAGCGCTGGGTGCGCCGGGAGTCTCTGCTCCCCCAGGACGCACGTCTGTTACGTAAGGCGGCTGGTTTTGATGCTCCCAGGCTAATACATATTCATTACTACTTCGAGAAGAGGCAGGGTTATTAGAATTGGTTTCCGGAATCCGAAACCCCTCCCAGGGGCGCCTGCGTACCAGTCTCTGGTGGTCTCTCGGGGCTTGCTCGGGCTGAATGCTGGTTGTCTTCCTCTCAGGCTTTTGTCCTTCAATTGTCCTTCAGCTCCCCCTTCCTCCTCGTTTGGGAGCCTCTGCGCCGGATTTCAGAAACTCTAGCAACATCCCCTGCAGTAGTCAGCACTTTTCCCTAAAAACCCCTTTGTTCTCTTATCACCTAGACCCGGGCCTCGATGTTAACCCTTCAAATCCCTTAGTGACACGAATTGCTGGACCATTCCTTACAAAAGGAAGGATAAAATATGTAGAGGAGCAATGGCACACGCGAAAGCCCAGCGCCGCGGGCAGAGGCAGCGAAGGTTGACGGCAGAACAGTGCTCGGTTTGAACACGGAGAGGGAAAGCGAGGGGAAGGTGGCCGAAGCCGGCCGCAGTCTCTGAGCTCTCCTCCTCCTGATTGTTTTCTCTCAAAGCCATTTCTGTGTGTGTGCGGGCACCCGGAGCCGGCAGAAGTCCCCGTGAAGTCCTTCGGCAGGACGGAGGGCTGCGTGGGCTCCAGTGAGAGAGGGAGTTAGGAGAATCTTATCAAGTAGAGATAGAGCGCTGACAGCGTTAAACTAGGATGCTACTTAGCGTCTTTGCTAACTATGGTGCATTGTGCCAATTAACTAAAGCAAGAAGCCTTGGGCCCCTTACCAAGGTCAGTCTCCTAATAAGAGAGTGAGCCTGTCTTAAGAAACTGGGAGAAACTGGTCCTGCAGATGGACAAGAGCCAAGGAGCAACTGAGTCTGTGCAAAGACAAGAGGTCAACTAGCGGTGACGAGGAAGAGTCATCAATCTTCATGCCCACGACCTCCCGTGCTGCCCAGCACTGAATAAACATACCTACTTTACAATCTCACTGATTGTGGAGTCCCTTTTCCGCAAGTCACTAGCAGCGGTTTCTTCCGCAGAGGTTTTCCCAGAGCCGCTTCAAAGCTTCCCTCGCGGAGCTGGGGCGTCGCAGGGGGTCGTCAAAGCACGCACACACACACACACACACACACACACAGGCGTTGTTGTCCAAACAGAAAGTATTTACAACAAATTCGACAAGCGGTTTTCCTCTGCCAGCAGCAAATGCCTGAGGGCCCCTACAGCTTCACAAATCATAGCACAAAGAGCCTAAAGTTCCTCTAAAATTTAGGGAAATGATTCAAAATAGATCTGCTAGGGGAAAACGATCACTGGCGGCAGGGTACACAATACACGCGAGTCTCAGCTCTCCTCCGCAGGGTCAGTGCCCACGCCCAAGTGCGACGCTGATGGCACCCGAACATTTGCTGTAGCAGGCAGCAGAGCCAGCAGCTCAGGGGAGCAATTTTAAAAACCAGGAGGCACTTAAACCAACCCTTAATTGACCCAGTTACTGCAGGAGAGTCCCGACTACTCGCCCTGGAGTCCTACTGTCACCAGCAAAAAGCACCAACCAAAGCTTGGGGGAACTTTGGTACAGCACAAGAGAAGGGAGTGGGGGTAGCGTAGCCGTATCGCAGAGCTGCTGCTTTTCACACCATTTTATCATCCCTGATAATTGAAAGTAAGGCCGGGTGGGCTGACCCCACCACCACCACTCCTGGCAGCATGTTTGGTCCACAACGCTAGAATAATTATTTTGCTCCCTCCCGCCCTTACAGCTTCATCATCTGAAAAGATTACAGTCAAAACAATGGCATACACAAATAAAAGTCAAGAGTTGACATAGTAACTCCGGGATTTGGGTATCAACTGTCCGAGAAATCAGAACACCCAGGCTTCACAATGTGCCCAACATCGAGCTGTGCCAAGGGGGGGCGGAAGGAAGAAGCTTTCCGTTTAAGCCTTCAGAGCATCGCTCCATCACTACGTCAATTCACAGCCACCACAGCGTGCCGATGGACATCTTTCTGTGCCAAAAGAAACAAGTGTTTTGTCCTCTTGATATCAAAGGTAGCCACCTCTACTTACGGAACCATGCACAAGACCTTAACTCTGACCAGCAGGGAAACTTAGGACAACTGAGTGCAAATCCTGCCAATTTCTACCAGTTCCAACTGTGCTTTAAGTCTCATTGCAAAGCCTCAGTTAGAAAAAGGATCACCTCAGGGTATCCAACAAGAAGAAGAGTTGGGTTTTTTTTTGGTTTTTTTTTTTTTTTTTTTTTAATATACCATAGGACTATGCAGTTCAATCATCAATCATCTTGGAAAGCTCAAGGAGGAGGTCATCCTCATCCTTCCCTGGGTCCAAGTCGAGCTCGGCTTCCAGTATGCCGTCTGAGAGTTCCCAAAGTAGCATCTCTAAATCCTTGTCTACAGATACGGGCGCGTTGCCTGTGGAACTCAGCCGGCGTGTCCTTGCTTCTTCTAGCTGGGAAGAAGCTGAAGTCGAGCTTGAGAACTCCATTGGCTCCACGGATTCTGCCTGGCTTCCAAGATGTGCTTCAGGTCTTGGCAGAGCAAGGAAGAGAACAATCAGTATATGCCATTTCTTAACGGGAAATCCCTTTTCTGCAAACCGGCTCTTAAAACCGTAGCCAACCCCTCCTGCACTTCAATCTTACCCAGGGATTGTTATTCAATTAACCCAGGGCTACATTTAGAGCCCAATATATTAGCAGGTACATTTTTCAGTTTGGGGGTTTCTCTGTGAAGCCAGAGCACCCGGAGTCTAGCAAAGATGGGAAACCAACATGGCCTCCCGGAAGCCCAGTGTCCGAGAACTACATCTCCCGGCATGCTCTGGGAAAACAATATGGACTCCCAGAAACCCAGTGGCCAAGAACTACATTTCCCAGCACTCCCCAGAAAATTGAGCCTCGCACCTTGCCGTAGGACGCCATTTTTTGCTCTGTTACATTACCGGTTTAGTGTTTATGGAGGGTTTTCCCGCCGTTTTGGGGGGTTTCCCCTCAATTTTGGGTTTTCAGCTCTCCATTTCAGAGTTCTTCCCCGCAATTTTGGGGTTCCTTCCCCTAATTTGGTGCTTCGCCCCCCCCCCCCCACTTCTGGGGTTCCCCCTCCATTTTGGGGATTCCCCCCAATTCCAAGCCCCCCACAATTTTGGAGGCCCCCACCATCCTTTCTTGGCCTGCCACCCTAATATTAAGGTTCTTTCCCCCAATGTTGGGGTTCTCACCACATGTTTGAGGTTCCTTCCCTTAATTTGGGGCTTAGCTCCCCGGGATCTGGGGCTTTAACCCCAATTTTGGGGGTCCCCCCCAAGTTTGGGGATTCCTCCCCAGGTCTGGGGGGGGTCCACATTCAATTCTGGAATTTCACACTTCCATTTAAGTCTTCTTCCCCCCAATTAGGGGGTTCACCCACCCAATTTTGGGGGTTCCTCCCCTAATTTGGGGAGACCCGACCAATTTTGGGGGTCCCCCCCCAATTGTAGAGTCCCCCACCCTCCTTTTTTGGGTTCCCCCCTAATATTAAAGAGTTCTTCCGCCCAATTTTGGGAGACCCCACAATTTGGCCGTTCCTTCCCCTAACTTTGGGCTTCAACCCTTCGATTTTGGGGGGGGCTCCCCCCCTCTTATTTTGGCCTTCCGCCCTAATATTAGGCCTAACCCCTAAGAACCTTGACCCCTAACGCTATGGCAACCACGGATCTAACCCTAACCCCTACCCCAACAAACCCTAGAAACCCTAACCCTAAAAACCCTTGCAGCCCTAACCCGATAAAATTTACCACACTAAACCCCTGAAGACTGTTCTGGGGGGTCCACATTCAATTCTGGAATTTCACACTTCCATTTAAGTGTTCTTCCCCCCCAATATGGGGGTTCGCCCACCCAATTTTGGGGGTTCCTCCCCTAATTGGGGGGGACACAACCAATTTTGGGGGGGACACAACCAATTTTGGGGGGGACACAACCAATTTTAGAGTCCCCCACCCTCCTTTTTTGGGTTTCCCCCAATATTAAGAGCTCTTCCGCTCAATTTTGGGGGACCCCACAATTTTGACGTTCCTTCCCCTAACTTTGGGCTTCAACCCTTCAATTTTGGGTGGGCTCCTCCCCTCTTATTTTGGCCTTCCGCCCTAATATTAGGCCTAACCCCTAAGAACCTTGACCCCTAACCCTATGGCAACCACGGATCTAACCCTAACCCCTACCCCAACAAACCCTAGAAACCCTAACCCTAAAAACCCTTACAGCCCTAACCCGATAAAATTTACCACACTAAACCCCTGAAGACTGTTCTGGGGGGTCCACATCCAATTCTGGAATTTCACACTTCCATTTAATTCTTCTTCCCCCCAATTTGGGGGTTCGCCCACCCAATTTTGGGGGTTCCTCCCCTAATTTGGGGGGGACACAACCGATTTGGGGGGGGACACAACCAATTTGGGGGGTCCCCCCAATTTTAGAGTCCCCCACCCTCCTTTTTTGGGTTTCCCCCAATATTAAGAGCTCTTCCGCCCAATTTTGGGGGACCCCACAATTTTGACGTTTCTTCCCCTAAATTGGGGCTTCAACCCTTCAATTTTGGGGGGGGCTCCCCCCTTAGTTTGGCCTTCCACCCTAATATTGGGCCTTACCCCTAAGAACCCTGACCCCTAACACTACGGCTCCCACGGATCTAACCCTAACCCCTACCCCAAAAAACCCTAGAAACCCTAACCCTAAAAACCCTTACAGTCCTAACCCGATAAAATTTACCACACTAGACCTACGCCTAAAAGCCCTAACCCTAAAAATTAAGACCCTCTAAACCCTAACCCAAAACGTAAAGATTCTCAAAGCCCTAACGCTGGAGACCCTAACCTTAAAAAAAAAAAAATAAGACCTTAAAACCCTAACCCTAAATACCTGACCATAACTAAAACCCTAAGACCCTAACCCTAAAAACCCTATCAACACTAAAACCACAAAATACTTTAAAACCTTAACACACTAACCCGCAAACCCTAACCCTTATAACTCCAACCCTAACAACCTTACAATCCTAACCCTAAACCCTGGAAACCCTAACCCTGAAACCCAACCCTAGTGCCTTAGCCCTGAAACCTTAAAACCCTAACACCTTATTAGAAACACTCTGTAACCAATACCATAGGCTCAGGCAAGTATCTCAGTGAGGTAGCATTTTTATTCACGATTGCAATGGCAGGCGTCCCACAAGCCACCTACTAGTTCCATAACACAGTTTATATAATTTTTTTTTTTCCTCTCGGTGACCAGGACCCTCCCCAGTTTCCCCATTGACTGGGTAATCCATGTTCACGATCTATCCAGTGCTTCACAGAAAATACACAGCTGCTGGCCTGTTACTAGTCAATTTTATTTTTTTCTTGACTGTTTTCCTCTTTGAGGTGGTAATGTTTCTTACACCTTGATTTCCACCCAATTGCTCTAAGGATTCTGGTTGTCTGCATTTTACAAGGTTGTCTGTTAAGCTTTCTTATCACTGCAAGCATATATCAATACCACCTTCCTTCCCTCTAAACGATGTAACTCTGTGCAAAAACATTTTTATTCCCACAACCTTGATCCCCTTACCCTAAAATCCTTATTCTCTTTAACCCTAACAACTCTAACCACAACCCTAACCCTTCATATCAACCCCCCGACGCTAATGACACTGACTAATGATCCAAACCCCAAACCCCAGGCAACCAACAAAGAAACAGACACAAAGCTGAAAACTACAAAAAAGGCAAAACCCTGGATACAGACCCCAAATCACAAACACGCTACCAAAATGCTACAGAAAAGCCCCAGACGCAGGCCCCAAGCACTACAGCTAGGCCCCAGAAGCTCTAGACACATCCCAAAGCCAAAATGCAATCCCCAAACACTACAGAAAAGCCCCCAAACACCAGACACAGGCTGCAGAAGTCTACAAGCAGGCCCCAGCCACACCCGGATGCAGACCCCAACTGTCCACAAGCAGCTCCCAACCCACCCCCCCCATGAACTGGACCCCCCCCCACCACCACCCAGATGCATGCCCCAGGCCCCAGGCCTCAGCCCCAGCCCCCACACCCCAGACTCAGGCCCCAAAGGTGTACAACCAGCTCCCAACTGCCCCCCTCAAAGGGAGGCCCCAAAGCCTGCCAGAGGACCCTAGAGCGTACAAGCAGCTCCCAACCCCCCCGGCACAGGCCCCAACCCCCCCCCAGACACAGGCCCCAAAGGTGTACAAGCAACTCCCCATCCTCCCCAGAGGCACGCCCCAAAGGTGTACAAACAGCCCCAACCCCCCAAGACCCAGACCCCTACAGCGTAGAAGCAGCTCCCAACCCCATGCCCCCAAGGCACATGCCCCAACCCCTCCCCCAAGGCAGGCCCTAACAGTGTACAAGCAGCTCCCACCCCCCCCCAGACGCAGGCCCCAAAGGTGTACAAGCAGGCCCCCCAATTTTGGGGGTTCCTCCCCTAATTGGGGGGGGGACACAACCAATTTTGGGGGGGACACAACCAATTTTGGGGGGGACACAACCAATTTTGGGGGGGACACAACCAATTTTAGAGTCCCCCACCCTCCTTTTTTGGGTTTCCCCCAATATTAAGAGCTCTTCCGCTCAATTTTGGGGGACCCCACAATTTTGACGTTCCTTCCCCTAATTTTGGGCTTCAACCCTTCAATTTTGGGTGGGCTCCTCCCCTCTTATTTTGGCCTTCCGCCCTAATATTAGGCCTAACCCCTAAGAACCTTGACCCCTAACGCTATGGCAACCACGGATCTAACCCTAACCCCTACCCCAACAAACCCTAGAAATCCTAACCCTAAAAACCCTTGCAGCCCTAACCCGATAAAATTTACCACACTAAACCCCTGAAGACTGTTCTGGGGGGTCCACATCCAATTCTGGAATTTCACACTTCCATTTAAGTCGTCTTCCGCCCAATTTGGGGGTTCGCCCAACCAATTTTGGGGGTTCCTCCCCTAATTTGGGGGGGACACAACCGATTTGGGGGGGGACACAACAAATTTGGGGGGTCCCCCCAATTTTAGAGTCCCCCACCCTCCTTTTTTGGGTTTCCCCCAATATTAAGAGCTCTTCCGCCCAATTTTGGGGGACCCCACAATTTTGACGTTTCTTCCCCTAAATTGGGGCTTCGACCCTTCAATTTTGGGGGGGGCTCCCCCCTTAGTTTGGCCTTCCACCCTAATATTGGGCCTTACCCCTAAGAACCCTGACCCCTAACACTACGGCTCCCACGGATCTAACCCTAACCCCTACCCCAAAAAACCCTAGAAACCCTAACCCTAAAAACCCTTACAGTCCTAACCCGATAAAATTTACCACACTAGACCTACGCCTAAAAGCCCTAACCCTAAAAATTAAGACCCTCTAAACCCTAACCCAAAACGTAAAGATTCTCAAAGCCCTAACGCTGGAGACCCTAACCTTAAAAAAAAAAAAATAAGACCTTAAAACCCTAACCCTAAATACCTGACCATAACTAAAACCCTAAGACCCTAACCCTAAAAACCCTATCAACACTAAAACCACAAAATACTTTAAAACCTTAACACACTAACCCCCAAACCCTAACCCTTATAACTCCAACCCTAACAACCTTAAAATCCTAACCCTAAACCCTGGAAACCCTAACCCTGAAACCCAACCCTAGTGCCTTAGCCCTGAAACCTTAAAACCCTGTTGTGGTTTAACCCGGCTGGCAGCTAAACACCACACAGCCGTTCGCTCACCCTCCCCCCTCCCTCTCTGGGATGGGGGAGAGAAACGGGAAAGTGAAGCCTGTGAGTTGAGATAAAGACAGTTTATTAAGACAGGAAAATAATAATAACAATAATAATAATAATAGTGATAATGGTAATAGTATTAACAATAATAATGTGTAAGAAAACAAGTGATGCACAATGCAATTGCTCACCACCCGCTGACCGATGCCCAGCCTATTCCCGAGCAGCCGGCCCCCCACCCCGGCCAGCCACCCCTATATATTGTTTAGCATGACGTCAGACGGTATGGAATACCCCTTTGGCCAGTTTGGGTCAGCTGTCCTGGGTCTGTCCCCTCCCAGCTCCTGCTGCACCCCCAGCCTGCTCGCTGGCAGGACAGAGCAAGAAGCCGAAAAGTCCTTGGCCTGGTGTAAACACTGCTCTGCAACAATTAAAACATCAGCATGTTATCAGCGCTCTTCTCATCCTAATCCAAAACATAGCACCCTACCAGCTACTATGAGCTACTTAACTCTGTCCTAACTGGAACCAGGACAGATATCCACCCCTTATTCCATACCATTTATGTCATGCTCAGGTTACACTCTGTCCAATACATTCTAATTAATCACCATTTTCATCTATGATATATAGCAATCATGGTAGTGATGACATACATTATTATATAATAATTAACATACTACAATTCAAATCATGGGCTATTCTCACCCAGTATCAAATCCCCTTGAGGTACACACCGGACCTCCCCATTCTTTTGCATTACCCACCAAGTGCATCCAGGTCCCTGAGCAAAAGCAATTCCACGAATGGGTTTGCCTTTTCCTGAGGCAGGAGTAGCCCAGACTGTTTTACCCAGCATGTTTCTTACGTGCACTACAGGAACTTTATCCCCTTCTACAGTGCGTAACAGGTTTGATTGGGCAGGTCCAGCTCGGTTGGCAGATCCCCTGGTATTGACTAACCAGGTGGCCTTTGCCAAATGTGTATCCCAATTTTTGAATGTCCCAGCACCCATTGCTTTCAGTGTAGTCTTCAACAGTCCATTGTATCGTTCAACTTTTCCAGAGGCTGGTGCATGATAGGGGATGTGATACACCCACTCAATACCATGTTCTTTGGCCCAAGTGTCTATAAGGTTGTTTCGGAAATGAGTCCCGTTGTCTGACTCAATTCTCTCTGGGGTGCCATGTCGCCATAAGACTTGCTTTTCAAGGCCCAGGATAGTGTTCCGGGCGGTGGCATGGGGCACAGGATATGTTTCCAGCCATCCGGTGGTTGCTTCCACCATTGTAAGTACGTGGCGCTTGCCGTTGCGGGTTTGAGGGAGTGTGATGTAATCAATCTGCCAGGCCTCTCCATATTTATATTTCAGCCATCGTCCTCCATACCAAAGAGGTTTTGACCGTTTGGCTTGCTTGATTGCAGCACATGTTTCACAGTCATGAATAACCTGTGCTATAGTGTCCATGGTCAGGTCCACCCCTCGATCACGAGCCCATCTGTAGGTTGCATCTCTACCTTGATGGCCTGAGGTGTCATGGGCCCATCGGGCTATAAATAATTCACCTTTATGTTGCCAGTCCAGGTCCACCTGAGCCACTTCAATCTTAGCAGCCTGATCCACCTGCTGGTTGTTTTGGTGTTCTTCAGTAGCCCGATTCTTGGGCACATGAGCATCTACATGGCGTACCTTTACAACCAGGTTCTCTACCCGGGCAGCAATATCTTGCCACAATGCCGCAGCCCAGATGGGCTTGCCCCTGCGCTGCCAGTTGTTCTGCTTCCATTGCTGTAACCACCCCCACAGGGCATTTGCTACCATCCATGAATCAGTATAGAGATAGAGAACTGGCCACTTTTCTCGTTCAGCAATATCTAAAGCCAGCTGAATGGCTTTTACTTCTGCAAACTGACTCGATTCACCTTCTCCCTCAGCAGCTTCTGCAACTCGTCGTGTAGGACTCCATACAGCAGCTTTCCATCTCCGATGCTTTCCCACAATACGACAGGACCCGTCAGTGAACAAGGCATATTTCTTCTCATTTTCCGGTAGCTTGTTGTACAGGGGGGCTTCTTCAGCACGAACCACCTCCTCCTCTGGTGATATCCCAAAGTATTTGCCTTCTGGCCAGTCCATAATCACCTCCAAGATTCCTGGGCGACTGGGGTTTCCTATTCGAGCCCGCTGAGTAATCAGTGCAACCCACTTGCTCCATGTAGCATCAGTTGCATGATGCGTAGAGGGGACCCTTCCTTTGAACATCCAGCCTAGTACCGGCAGTCGGGGTGCCAGGAGGAGCTGCGCTTCAGTACCGACCACTTCCGAAGCAGATCGAACTCCTTCATATGCTGCCAATATCTCCTTTTCAGTTGGAGTATAGCGGGCTTCAGATCCTCTGTATCCCCGACTCCAAAACCCCAGGGGTCGACCTCGAGTTTCCCCAGGTTCTTTCTGCCAGAGGCTCCAGGTGGGACCATTCTCTCCGGCTGCGGTGTAGAGCACATTCTTTACATCTGGTCCTGTTCGGACTGGCCCGAGGGCTACTGCATGAACTATTTCCTGCTTAATTTGTTCAAAGGCTTGTCGTTGCTCAGGGCCCCATTCAAAAGCATTCTTCTTACGGGTTACTTGGTAGAGCGGGTTTACAATCAGACTGTAATTTGGAATATGCATTCTCCAAAACCCCACGACACCTAGGAAAGTTTGTGTTTCTTTTTTGCTAGTTGGTGGAGACATAGCTGTTATTTTGTTGATCACATCCATTGGGATTTGACGGCGTCCATCTTGCCATTTTATTCCTAAAAACTGGATCTCTCGTGCAGGTCCTTTAACTTTATTCTGTTTTATGGCAAAACCAGCCTTCAGAAGGATTTGGACTATTTTCTTCCCTTTCTCGAAAACTTCTTCTGCAGTGTCACCCCACACAATGATGTCATCGATGTACTGCAGGTGTTCAGGAGCTTCCCCCTGCTCCAGCGCAGACTGGATCAGTCCATGGCAAATGGTAGGGCTGTGTTTCCACCCCTGGGGCAGCCGATTCCAAGTATATTGGACTCCCCTCCAAGTGAAAGCAAACTGTGGCCTGCACTGTGCTGCTAGAGGGATGGAGAAAAATGCATTAGCGATATCAATTGTGGCATACCACTTGGCTGCCTTTGATTCCAGTTCATACTGGAGTTCTAGCATGTCCGGCACTGCAGCACTCAGTGGTGGCGTGACTTCGTTCAGGCCACGATAGTCCACTGTTAGTCTCCACTCACCATTAGACTTTCGCACTGGCCATATGGGACTATTAAAAGGTGAATGAGTCTTGCTGATCACTCCTTGGCTCTCCAGTTGACGAATTAGCTTATGGATGGGACTCAGGGAGTCTCGGTTGGTGCGATATTGCCGCCGGTGCACAGTTGTGGTAGCGATCGGCACTTGCTGTTCTTCAACCCTCAGCAACCCCACAACAGAAGGGTCCTCTGAGAGACCAGGCAAGGTAGACAACTGTTTAATGTCCTCTGTCTCCAAAGCAGCTATGCCAAAAGCCCAGCGGAACCCTTTTGGGTCCTTGAAATATCCTCTTCTAAGATAGTCTATGCCAAGGATGCACGGAGCATCTGGGCCAGTCACAATACGGTGCTTTTGCCACTCATTACCGGTTAGACTCACTTCAGCCTCCAATACAGTTAACTGCTGGGATCCCCCCGTCACACCATAAATACAGATGGGCTCTGGCCCTTTATAGCTTGATGGCATTAGAGTACATTGTGCACCGGTGTCTACCGAAGCCTTATACTTCTGTGCGTCTGACGTGCCAGGCCATCGAATCCACACAGTCCAATAAACTCGATTGTCCCTTTCCTCCCCCTGGCTGGAGGCAGGGCCCCTCTAGTCCTGGTCAGAATCTTCATTTCTGTGTTTAAAGGACTGCCTGCTGGAAGTTGGAGCAGCAAACCTTTCAGAGAACTCCTTTTTCCCAATTGTTTTCCTTTGCAATTCACGTACCCGTGCCTCTAGGGTCGCAGTAGATTTTCCATCCCATTTTCTCATGTCCTCTCCATGGTCACACCTTATTAGAAACACTCTGTAACCAATACCATAGGCTCAGGCAAGTATCTCAGTGAGGTAGCATTTTTATTCACGATTGCAATGGCAGGCGTCCCACAAGCCACCTACTAGTTCCATAACACAGTTTATATAATTTTTTTTTTCCTCTCGGTGACCAGGACCCTCCCCAGTTTCCCCATTGACTGGGTAATCCATGTTCACAATCTATCCAGTGCTTCACAGAAAATACACAGCTGCTGGCCTGTTACTAGTCAATTTTATTTTTTTCTTGACTGTTTTCCTCTTTGAGGTGGTAATGTTTCTTACACCGTGATTTCCACCCAATTGCTCTAAGGATTCTGGTTGTCTGCATTTTACAAGGTTGTCTGTTAAGCTTTCTTATCACTGCAAGCATATATCAATACCACCTTCCTTCCCTCTAAACGATGTAACTCTGTGCAAAAACATTTTTATTCCCACAACCTTGATCCCCTTACCCTAAAATCCTTATTCTCTTTAACCCTAACAACTCTAACCACAACCCTAACCCTTCATATCAACCCCCCGACGCTAATGACACTGACTAATGATCCAAACCCCAAACCCCAGGCAACCAACAAAGAAACAGACACAAAGCTGAAAACTACAAAAAAGGCAAAACCCTGGATACAGACCCCAAATCACAAACACGCTACCAAAATGCTACAGAAAAGCCCCAGACGCAGGCCCCAAGCACTACAGCTAGGCCCCAGAAGCTCTAGACACATCCCAAAGCCAAAATGCAATCCCCAAACACTACAGAAAAGCCCCCAAACACCAGACACAGGCTGCAGAAGTCTACAAGCAGGCCCCAGCCACACCCGGATGCAGACCCCAACTGTCCACAAGCAGCTCCCAACCCACCCCCCCCATGAACTGGACCCCCCCCCACCACCACCCAGATGCATGCCCCAGGCCCCAGGCCTCAGCCCCAGCCCCCACACCCCAGACTCAGGCCCCAAAGGTGTACAACCAGCTCCCAACTGCCCCCCTCAAAGGGAGGCCCCAAAGCCTGCCAGAGGACCCTAGAGCGTACAAGCAGCTCCCAACCCCCCCGGCACAGGCCCCAACCCCCCCCCAGACACAGGTCCCAAAGGTGTACAAGCAACTCCCCATCCTCCCCAGAGGCACGCCCCAAAGGTGTACAAACAGCCCCAACCCCCCAAGACCCAGACCCCTACAGCGTAGAAGCAGCTCCCAACCCCATGCCCCCAAGGCACATGCCCCAACCCCTCCCCCAAGGCAGGCCCTAACAGTGTACAAGCAGCTCCCACCCCCCCCCAGACGCAGGCCCCAAAGGTGTACAAGCAGGCCCCTACAGTATACAAGCAGCTCACAACCACCCCCCCAAAGGCAGGCCCCAACCCCCTCCAGATGCAAGCCCGAAAGGTTAAAACCAGCTCCAACCCCCCAACCCCCCCCCGCCCCGCGCAGACGCAGGCCCCAAAGGTGTACAAGCAGTTCCCAACCCCTCCAAGGCAGGCCCCAAAAGTGTACAGGCAGGCCCCTACAGTGTAGAAACGCTCCAAACCCCCCCGCTTCCACCTCGAGGGAGGCCCTCCCCCCCCAGTATACACGAAGCTCCCAACCCCCTCTCAGAGGAATGCCTAAAAAAGTATACAAGCAGCTCCTAACACCCCCCCCCCCCCCCCCCCCCCCAAAAAGAGGCAGTCCCCAAAGGTGTACAAGCAGGCCCTCAAATCCCTTAGGTGTACAAGCAGGCCCTTCAAATCCCTTAGCCCCTGCGCCAGCTTTATTGGCGAGCAGCGAGGCTGGGGGGGGAGGGGGGCAAGACAGCCTTAAATAAAATACAAATATAAAAAGTGTTATAAATGGCTGTTATAAATCCAAATAGGATTACAATCAAAGTTTACAATTTATTAAACGAATAGAGGCAAGCAAGCAGCGCTGGGTGCGCCGGGAGTCTCTGCTCCCCCAGGACGCACGCCTGTTACGTAAGGCGGCTGGTTTTGATGCTCCCAGGCTAATACATATTCATTACTACTTCGAGAAGAGGCAGGGTTATTAGAATTGGTTTCCGGAATCCGAAACCCCTCCCAGGGGCGCCTGCGTACCAGTCTCTGGTGGTCTCTCGGGGCTTGCTCGGGCTGAATGCTGGTTGTCTTCCTCTCAGGCTTTTGTCCTTCAATTGTCCTTCAGCTCCCCCTTCCTCCTCGTTTGGGAGCCTCTGCGCCGGATTTCAGAAACTCTAGCAACATCCCCTGCAGTAGTCAGCACTTTTCCCTAAAAACCCCTTTGTTCTCTTATCACCTAGACCCGGGCCTCGATGTTAACCCTTCAAATCCCTTAGTGACACGAATTGCTGGACCATTCCTTACAAAAGGAAGGATAAAATATGTAGAGGAGCAATGGCACACGCGAAAGCCCAGCGCCGCGGGCAGAGGCAGCGAAGGTTGACGGCAGAACAGTGCTCGGTTTGAACACGGAGAGGGAAAGCGAGGGGAAGGTGGCCGAAGCCGGCCGCAGTCTCTGAGCTCTCCTCCTCCTGATTGTTTTCTCTCAAAGCCATTTCTGTCTGTATGCGGGCACCCGGAGCTGGCAGAAGTCCCCGTGAAGTCCTTCGGCAGGACGGAGGGCTGCGTGGGCTCCAGTGAGAGAGGGAGTTAGGAGAATCTTATCAAGTAGAGATAGAGCGCTGACAGCGTTAAACTAGGATGCTACTTAGCGTCTTTGCTAACTATGGTGCATTGTGCCAATTAACTAAAGCAAGAAGCCTTGGGCCCCTTACCAAGGTCAGTCTCCTAATAAGAGAGTGAGCCTGTCTTAAGAAACTGGGAGAAACTGGTCCTGCAGATGGACAAGAGCCAAGGAGCAACTGAGTCTGTGCAAAGACAAGAGGTCAACTAGCGGTGACGAGGAAGAGTCATCAATCTTCATGCCCACGACCTCCCGTGCTGCCCAGCGCTGAATAAACATACCTACTTTACAATCTCACTGATTGTGGAGTCCCTTTTCCGCAAGTCACTAGCAGCGGTTTCTTCCGCAGAGGTTTTCCCAGAGCCGCTTCAAAGCTTCCCTCGCGGAGCTGGGGCGTCGCAGGGGGTCGTCAAAGCACGCACACACACACACACACACACACACAGGCGTTGTTGTCCAAACAGAAAGTATTTACAACAAATTCGACAAGCGGTTTTCCTCTGCCAGCAGCAAATGCCTGAGGGCCCCTACAGCTTCACAAATCATAGCACAAAGAGCCTAAAGTTCCTCTAAAATTTAGGGAAATGATTCAAAATAGATCTGCTAGGGGAAAACGATCACTGGCGGCAGGGTACACAATACACGCGAGTCTCAGCTCTCCTCCGCAGGGTCAGTGCCCACGCCCAAGTGCGACGCTGATGGCACCCGAACATTTGCTGTAGCAGGCAGCAGAGCCAGCAGCTCAGGGGAGCAATTTTAAAAACCAGGAGGCACTTAAACCAACCCTTAATTGACCCAGTTACTGCAGGAGAGTCCCGACTACTCGCCCTGGAGTCCTACTGTCACCAGCAAAAAGCACCAACCAAAGCTTGGGGGAACTTTGGTACAGCACAAGAGAAGGGAGTGGGGGTAGCGTAGCCGTATCGCAGAGCTGCTGCTTTTCACACCATTTTATCATCCCTGATAATTGAAAGTAAGGCCGGGTGGGCTGACCCCACCACCACCACTCCTGGCAGCATGTTTGGTCCACAACGCTAGAATAATTATTTTGCTCCCTCCCGCCCTTACAGCTTCATCATCTGAAAAGATTACAGTCAAAACAATGGCATACACAAATAAAAGTCAAGAGTTGACATAGTAACTCCGGGATTTGGGTATCAACTGTCCGAGAAATCAGAACACCCAGGCTTCACAATGTGCCCAACATCGAGCTGTGCCAAGGGGGGGCGGAAGGAAGAAGCTTTCCGTTTAAGCCTTCAGAGCATCGCTCCATCACTACGTCAATTCACAGCCACCACAGCGTGCCGATGGACATCTTTCTGTGCCAAAAGAAACAAGTGTTTTGTCCTCTTGATATCAAAGGTAGCCACCTATACTTACGGAACTATGCACAAGACCTTAACTCTGACCAGCAGGAAAACTTAGGACAACTGAGTGCAAATCCTGCCAATTTCTACCAGTTCCAACTGTGCTTTAAGTCTCATTGCAAAGCCTCAGTTAGAAAAAGGATCACCTCAGGGTATCCAACAAGAAGAAGAGTTGGTTTTTTTTTTTTTTTTTTTTTTTTTTTAATATACCATAGGACTATGCAGTTCAATCATCAATCATCTTGGAAAGCTCAAGGAGGAGGTCATCCTCATCCTTCCCTGGGTCCAAGTCGAGCTCGGCTTCCAGTATGCCGTCTGAGAGTTCCCAAAGTAGCATCTCTAAATCCTCGTCTACAGATACGGGCGCGTTGCCTGTGGAACTCAGCCGGCGTGTCCTTGCTTCTTCTAGCTGGGAAGAAGCTGAAGTCGAGCTTGAGAACTCCATTGGCTCCACGGATTCTGCCTGGCTTCCAAGATGTGCTTCAGGTCTTGGCAGAGCAAGGAAGAGAACAATCAGTATATGCCATTTCTTAACGGGAAATCCCTTTTCTGCAAACCGGCTCTTAAAACCGTAGCCAACCCCTCCTGCACTTCAATCTTACCCAGGGATTGTTATTCAATTAACCCAGGGCTACATTTAGAGCCCAATATATTAGCAGGTACATTTTTCAGTTTGGGGGTTTCTCTGTGAAGCCAGAGCACCCGGAGTCTAGCAAAGATGGGAAACCAACATGGCCTCCCGGAAGCCCAGTGTCCGAGAACTACATCTCCCGGCATGCTCTGGGAAAACAATATGGACTCCCGGAAACCCGGTGGCCAAGAACTACATTTCCCAGCACTCCCCAGAAAATTGAGCCTCGCACCTTGCCGTAGGACGCCATTTTTTGCTCTGTTACATTACCGGTTTCGTGTTTATGGAGGGTTTTCCCGCCGTTTTGGGGGGTTTCCCCTCAATTTTGGGTTTTCAGCTCTCCATTTCAGAGTTCTTCCCCGCAATTTTGGGGTTCCTTCCCCTAATTTGGTGCTTCGCCCCCCCCCCCCACTTTTGGGGTTCCCCCTCCATTTTGGGGATTCCCCCCAATTCCAAGCCCCCCACAATTTTGGAGGCCCCCACCATCCTTTCTTGGCCTGCCACCCTAATATTAAGGTTCTTTCCCCCAATGTTGGGGTTCTCACCACATGTTTGAGGTTCCTTCCCTTAATTTGGGGCTTAGCTCCCCGGGATCTGGGGCTTTAACCCCAATTTTGGGGGTCCCCCCCAAGTTTGGGGATTCCTCCCCAGGTCTGGGGGGGGTCCACATTCAATTCTGGAATTTCACACTTCCATTTAAGTCTTCTTCCCCCCAATTTGGGGGTTCACCCACCCAATTTTGGGGGTTCCTCCCCTAATTTGGGGAGACCCGACCAATTTTGGGGGTCCCCCCCCAATTGTAGAGTCCCCCACCCTCCTTTTTTGGGTTCCCCCCTAATATTAAAGAGTTCTTCCGCCCAATTTTGGGAGACCCCACAATTTGGCCGTTCCTTCCCCTAACTTTGGGCTTCAACCCTTCGATTTTGGGGGGGGCTCCCCCCCTCTTATTTTGGCCTTCCGCCCTAATATTAGGCCTAACCCCTAAGAACCTTGACCCCTAACGCTATGGCAACCACGGATCTAACCCTAACCCCTACCCCAACAAACCCTAGAAACCCTAACCCTAAAAACCCTTGCAGCCCTAACCCGATAAAATTTACCACACTAAACCCCTGAAGACTGTTCTGGGGGGTCCACATTCAATTCTGGAATTTCACACTTCCATTTAAGTGTTCTTCCCCCCCAATATGGGGGTTCGCCCACCCAATTTTGGGGGTTCCTCCCCTAATTGGGGGGACACACAACCAATTTTGGGGGGGACACAACCAATTTTGGGGGGGACACAACCAATTTTAGAGTCCCCCACCCTCCTTTTTTGGGTTTCCCCCAATATTAAGAGCTCTTCCGCTCAATTTTGGGGGACCCCACAATTTTGACGTTCCTTCCCCTAACTTTGGGCTTCAACCCTTCAATTTTGGGTGGGCTCCTCCCCTCTTATTTTGGCCTTCCGCCCTAATATTAGGCCTAACCCCTAAGAACCTTGACCCCTAAGCCTATGGCAACCACGGATCTAACCCTAACCCCTACCCCAATAAACCCTAGAAACCCTAACCCTAAAAACCCTTACAGCCCTAACCCAATAAAATTTACCACACTAAACCCCTGAAGACGGTTCTGGGGGGTCCACATCCAATTCTGGAATTTCACACTTCCATTTAAGTCTTCTTCCCCCCAATTTGGGGGTTCGCCCAACCAATTTTGGGGGTTCCTCCCCTAATTTGGGGGGGACACAACCGATTTGGGGGGGGACACAACCAACTTGGGGGGTCCCCCCAATTTTAGAGACCCCCACCCTCCTTTTTTGGGTTTCCCCCAATATTAAGAGCTCTTCCGCCCAATTTTGGGGGACCCCACAATTTTGACGTTTCTTCCCCTAAATTGGGGCTTCGACCCTTCAATTTTGGGGGGGGCTCCCCCCTTAGTTTGGCCTTCCACCCTAATATTGGGCCTTACCCCTAAGAACCCTGACCCCTAACACTACGGCTCCCACGGATCTAACCCTAACCCCTACCCCAAAAAACCCTAGAAACCCTAACCCTAAAAACCCTTACAGTCCTAACCCGATAAAATTTACCACACTAGACCTACGCCTAAAAGCCCTAACCCTAAAAATTAAGACCCTCTAAACCCTAACCCAAAACGTAAAGATTCTCAAAGCCCTAACGCTGGAGACCCTAACCTTAAAAAAAAAAAAATAAGACCTTAAAACCCTAACCCTAAATACCTGACCATAACTAAAACCCTAAGACCCTAACCCTAAAAACCCTATCAACACTAAAACCACAAAATACTTTAAAACCTTAACACACTAACCCCCAAACCCTAACCCTTATAACTCCAACCCTAACAACCTTAAAATCCTAACCCTAAACCCTGGAAACCCTAACCCTGAAACCCAACCCTAGTGCCTTAGCCCTGAAACCTTAAAACCCTAACACCTTATTAGAAACACTCTGTAACCAATACCATAGGCTCAGGCAAGTATCTCAGTGAGGTAGCATTTTTATTCACGATTGCAATGGCAGGCGTCCCACAAGCCACCTACTAGTTCCATAACACAGTTTATATAATTTTTTTTTTCCTCTCGGTGACCAGGACCCTCCCCAGTTTCCCCATTGACTGGGTAATCCATGTTCACAATCTATCCAGTGCTTCACAGAAAATACACAGCTGCTGGCCTGTTACTAGTCAATTTTATTTTTTTCTTGACTGTTTTCCTCTTTGAGGTGGTAATGTTTCTTACACCGTGATTTCCACCCAATTGCTCTAAGGATTCTGGTTGTCTGCATTTTACAAGGTTGTCTGTTAAGCTTTCTTATCACTGCAAGCATATATCAATACCACCTTCCTTCCCTCTAAACGATGTAACTCTGTGCAAAAACATTTTTATTCCCACAACCTTGATCCCCTTACCCTAAAATCCTTATTCTCTTTAACCCTAACAACTCTAACCACAACCCTAACCCTTCATATCAACCCCCCGACGCTAATGACACTGACTAATGATCCAAACCCCAAACCCCAGGCAACCAACAAAGAAACAGACACAAAGCTGAAAACTACAAAAAAGGCAAAACCCTGGATACAGACCCCAAATCACAAACAC
The DNA here is from genome assembly GCF_964034855.1 of Anser brachyrhynchus. Taxonomy (NCBI): domain Eukaryota; kingdom Metazoa; phylum Chordata; class Aves; order Anseriformes; family Anatidae; genus Anser; species Anser brachyrhynchus. The sequence continues at coordinate 109,857 of NW_027663966.1, read as the reverse complement.
GCTACCAAAATGCTACAGAAAAGCCCCAGACGCAGGCCCCAAGCACTACAGCTAGGCCCCAGAAGCTCTAGACACATCCCAAAGCCAAAATGCAATCCCCAAACACTACAGAAAAGCCCCCAAACACCAGACACAGGCTGCAGAAGTCTACAAGCAGGCCCCAGCCACACCCGGATGCAGACCCCAACTGTCCACAAGCAGCTCCCAACCCACCCACCCCATGAACTGGACCCCCCCCCCACCACCACCCAGATGCATGCCCCAGGCCCCAGGCCTCAGCCCCAGCCCCCACACCCCAGACTCAGGCCCCAAAAGTGTACAACCAGCTCCCAACTGCCCCCCTCAAAGGGAGGCCCCAAAGCCTGCCAGAGGACCCTAGAGCGTACAAGCAGCTCCCAACCCCCCCGGCACAGGCCCCAACCCCCCCCCAGACACAGGTCCCAAAGGTGTACAAGCAACTCCCCATCCTCCCCAGAGGCACGCCCCAAAGGTGTACAAACAGCCCCAACCCCCCAAGACCCAGACCCCTACAGCGTAGAAGCAGCTCCCAACCCCATACCCCCAAGGCACATGCCCCAACCCCTCCCCCAAGGCAGGCCCTAACAGTGTACAAGCAGCTCCCACCCCCCCCCAGACGCAGGCCCCAAAGGTGTACAAGCAGGCCCCTACAGTATACAAGCAGCTCACAACCACCCCCCCAAAGGCAGGCCCCAAGCCCCTCCAGATGCAAGCCCGAAAGGTTAAAACCAGCTCCAACCCCCCAACCCCCCCCCGCCCCGCGCAGACGCAGGCCCCAAAGGTGTACAAGCAGTTCCCAACCCCTCCAAGGCAGGCCCCAAAAGTGTACAGGCAGGCCCCTACAGTGTAGAAACGCTCCAACCCCCCCCGCTTCCACCTCGAGGGAGGCCCTCCCCCCCCAGTATACACGAAGCTCCCAACCCCCTCTCAGAGGAATGCCTAAAAAAGTATACAAGCAGCTCCTAACACCCCCCCCCCCCCAAAAGAGGCAGTCCCCAAAGGTGTACAAGCAGGCCCTCAAATCCCTTAGGTGTACAAGCAGGCCCTTCAAATCCCTTAGCCCCTGCGCCAGCTTTATTGGCGAGCAGCGAGGCTGGGGGGGGAGGGGGGCAAGACAGCCTTAAATAAAATACAAATATAAAAAGTGTTATAAATGGCTGTTATAAATCCAAATAGGATTACAATCAAAGTTTACAATTTATTAAACGAATAGAGGCAAGCAAGCAGCGCTGGGTGCGCCGGGAGTCTCTGCTCCCCCAGGACGCACACCTGTTACGTAAGGCGGCTGGTTTTGATGCTCCCAGGCTAATACATATTCATTACTACTTCGAGAAGAGGCAGGGTTATTAGAATTGGTTTCCAGAATCCAAAACCCCTCCCAGGGGCGCCTGCGTACCAGTCTCTGGTGGTCTCTCGGGGCTTGCTCGGGCTGAATGCTGGTTGTCTTCCTCTCAGGCTTTTGTCCTTCAATTGTCCTTCAGCTCCCCCTTCCTCCTCGTTTGGGAGCCTCTGCGCCGGATTTCAGAAACTCTAGCAACATCCCCTGCAGTAGTCAGCACTTTTCCCTAAAAACCCCTTTGTTCTCTTATCACCTAGACCCGGGCCTCGATGTTAACCCTTCAAATCCCTTAGTGACACGAATTGCTGGACCATTCCTTACAAAAGGAAGGATAAAATATGTAGAGGAGCAATGGCACACGCGAAAGCCCAGCGCCGCGGGCAGAGGCAGCGAAGGTTGACGGCAGAACAGTGCTCGGTTTGAACACGGAGAGGGAAAGCGAGGGGAAGGTGGCCGAAGCCGGCCGCAGTCTCTGAGCTCTCCTCCTCCTGATTGTTTTCTCTCAAAGCCATTTCTGTGTGTGTGCGGGCACCCGGAGCCGGCAGAAGTCCCCGTGAAGTCCTTCGGCAGGACGGAGGGCTGCGTGGGCTCCAGTGAGAGAGGGAGTTAGGAGAATCTTATCAAGTAGAGATAGAGCGCTGACGGCGTTAAACTAGGATGCTACTTAGCGTCTTTGCTAACTATGGTGCATTGTGCCAATTAACTAAAGCAAGAAGCCTTGGGCCCCTTACCAAGGTCAGTCTCCTAATAAGAGAGTGAGCCTGTCTTAAGAAACTGGGAGAAACTGGTCCTGCAGATGGACAAGAGCCAAGGAGCAACTGAGTCTGTGCAAAGACAAGAGGTCAACTAGCGGTGACGAGGAAGAGTCATCAATCTTCATGCCCACGACCTCCCGTGCTGCCCAGCGCTGAATAAACATACCTACTTTACAATCTCACTGATTGTGGAGTCCCTTTTCCGCAAGTCACTAGCAGCGGTTTCTTCCGCAGAGGTTTTCCCAGAGCCGCTTCAAAGCTTCCCTCGCGGAGCTGGGGTGTCGCAGGGGGTCGTCAAAGCACGCACACACACACACACACACACACACACAGGCGTTGTTGTCCAAACAGAAAGTATTTACAACAAATTTGACAAGCGGTTTTCCTCTGCCAGCAGCAAATGCCTGAGGGCCCCTACAGCTTCACAAATCATAGCACAAAGAGCCTAAAGTTCCTCTAAAATTTAGGGAAATGATTCAAAATAGATCTGCTAGGGGAAAGCGATCACTGGCGGCAGGGTACACAATACACGCGAGTCTCAGCTCTCCTCCGCAGGGTCAGTGCCCACGCCCAAGTGCGACGCTGATGGCACCCGAACATTTGCTGTAGCAGGCAGCAGAGCCAGCAGCTCAGGGGAGCAATTTTAAAAACCAGGAGGCACTTAAACCAACCCTTAATTGACCCAGTTACTGCAGGAGAGTCCCGACTACTCGCCCTGGAGTCCTACTGTCACCAGCAAAAAGCACCAACCAAAGCTTGGGGGAACTTTGGTACAGCACAAGAGAAGGGAGTGGGGGTAGCGTAGCCGTATCGCAGAGCTGCTGCTTTTCACACCATTTTATCATCCCTGATAATTGAAAGTAAGGCCGGGTGGGCTGACCCCACCACCACCACTCCTGGCAGCATGTTTGGTCCACAACGCTAGAATAATTATTTTGCTCCCTCCCGCCCTTACAGCTTCATCATCTGAAAAGATTACAGTCAAAACAATGGCATACACAAATAAAAGTCAAGAGTTGACATAGTAACTCCGGGATTTGGGTATCAACTGTCCGAGAAATCAGAACACCCAGGCTTCACAATGTGCCCAACATCGAGCTGTGCCAAGGGGGGGCGGAAGGAAGAAGCTTTCCGTTTAAGCCTTCAGAGCATCGCTCCATCACTACGTCAATTCACAGCCACCACAGCGTGCCGATGGACATCTTTCTGTGCCAAAAGAAACAAGTGTTTTGTCCTCTTGATATCAAAGGTAGCCACCTATACTTACGGAACTATGCACAAGACCTTAACTCTGACCAGCAGGAAAACTTAGGACAACTGAGTGCAGATCCTGCCAATTTCTACCAGTTCCAACTGTGCTTTAAGTCTCATTGCAAAGCCTCAGTTAGAAAAAGGATCACCTCAGGGTATCCAACAAGAAGAAGAGTTGGTTTTTTTTTTTTTTTTTTTTTTTTTAATATACCATAGGACTATGCAGTTCAATCATCAATCATCTTGGAAAGCTCAAGGAGGAGGTCATCCTCATCCTTCCCTGGGTCCAAGTCGAGCTCGGCTTCCAGTATGCCGTCTGAGAGTTCCCAAAGTAGCATCTCTAAATCCTCGTCTACAGATACGGGCGCGTTGCCTGTGGAACTCAGCCGGCGTGTCCTTGCTTCTTCTAGCTGGGAAGAAGCTGAAGTCGAGCTTGAGAACTCCATTGGCTCCACGGATTCTGCCTGGCTTCCAAGATGTGCTTCAGGTCTTGGCAGAGCAAGGAAGAAACAATCAGTATATGCTTTTTCTTAACAGGAAATCCCTTTTCTGCAAACCGGCTCTTAAAACCGTAGCCAACCCCTCCTGCACTTCAATCTTACCCAGGGATTGTTATTCAATTAACCCAGGGCTACATTTAGAGCCCAATATATTAGCAGGTACATTTTTCAGTTTGGGGGTTTCTCTGTGAAGCCAGAGCACCCGGAGTCTAGCAAAGATGGGAAACCAACATGGCCTCCCGGAAGCCCAGTGTCCGAGAACTACATCTCCCGGCATGCTCTGGGAAAACAATATGGACTCCCGGAAACCCGGTGGCCAAGAACTACATTTCCCAGCACTCCCCAGAAAATTGAGCCTCGCACCGTGCCGTAGGACGCCATTTTTTGCTCTGTTACATTACCGGTTTCGTGTTTATGGAGGGTTTTCCCGCCGTTTTGGGGGGTTTCCCCTCAATTTCGGGTTTTCAGCTCTCCATTTCAGAGTTCTTCCCCGCAATTTTGGGGTTCCTTCCCCTAATTAGGTGCTTCGCCCCCCCCCCCCACTTTTGGGGTTCCCCCTCCATTTTGGGGATTCCCCCCAATTCCAAGCCCCCCACAATTTTGGAGGCCCCCACCATCCTTTCTTGGCCTGCCACCCTAATATTAAGGTTCTTTCCCCCAATGTTGGGGTTCTCACCACATGTTTGAGGTTCCTTCCCTTAATTTGGGGCTTAGCTCCCCGGGATCTGGGGCTTTAACCCCAATTTTGGGGGTCCCCCCCAAGTTTGGGGATTCCTCCCCAGGTCTGGGGGGGTCCACATTCAATTCTGGAATTTCACACTTCCATTTAAGTCTTCTTCCCCCCAATTTGGGGGTTCACCCACCCAATTTTGGGGGTTCCTCCCCTAATTTGGGGGGACCCGACCAATTTTGGGGGTCCCCCCCAATTGTAGAGTCCCCCACCCTCCTTTTTTGGGTTCCCCCCTAATATTAAAGAGTTCTTCCGCCCAATTTTGGGGGACCCCACAATTTGGCCGTTCCTTCCCCTAACTTTGGGCTTCAACCCTTCGAATTTGGGGGGGGCTCCCCCCCTCTTATTTTGGCCTTCCGCCCTAATATTAGGCCTAACCCCTAAGAACCTTGACCCCTAAGCCTATGGCAACCACGGATCTAACCCTAACCCCTACCCCAACAAACCCTAGAAACCCTAACCCTAAAAACCCTTGCAGCCCTAACCCGATAAAATTTACCACACTAAACCCCTGAAGACTGTTCTGGGGGGTCCACATTCAATTCTGGAATTTCACACTTCCATTTAAGTGTTCTTCCCCCCCAATATGGGGGTTCGCCCACCCAATTTTGGGGGTTCCTCCCCTAATTGGGGGGGACACAACCAATTTTGGGGGGGACACAACCAATTTTGGGGGGGACACAACCAATTTTAGAGTCCCCCACCCTCCTTTTTTGGGTTTCCCCCAATATTAAGAGCTCTTCCGCTCAATTTTGGGGGACCCCACAATTTTGACGTTCCTTCCCCTAACTTTGGGCTTCAACCCTTCAATTTTGGGTGGGCTCCTCCCCTCTTATTTTGGCCTTCCGCCCTAATATTAGGCCTAACCCCTAAGAACCTTGACCCCTAACCCTATGGCAACCACGGATCTAACCCTAACCCCTACCCCAACAAACCCTAGAAACCCTAACCCTAAAAGCCCTTACAGCCCTAACCCGATAAAATTTACCACACTAAACCCCTGAAGACTGTTCTGGGGGGTCCACATCCAATTCTGGAATTTCACACTTCCATTTAAGTCTTCTTCCCCCCAATTTGGGGGTTCGCCCACCCAATTTTGGGGGTTCCTCCCCTAATTTGGGGGGGACACAACCGATTTTAGAGTCCCCCACCCTCCTTTTTTGGGTTCCCCCCTAATATTAAAAGTTCTTCCGCCCAATTTTGGGGGACCCCACAATTTTGACGTTCCTTCCCCTAACTTGGGGCTTCAACCCTTCAATTTCGGGGGGGGCTCCCACCCTCTTATTTTGGCCTTCCGCCCTAATATTAGGCCTAACCCCTAAGAACCTTGACCCCTAACGCTATGGCAACCACGGATCTAACCCTAACCCCTACCCCAACAAACCCTAGAAACCCTAACCCTAAAAACCCTTACAGCCCTAACCCGATAAAATTTACCACACTAAACCCCTGAAGACTGTTCTGGGGGGTCCACATTCAATTCTGGAATTTCACACTTCCATTTAAGTGTTCTGCCCCCCCAATATGGGGGTTCGCCCACCCAATTTTGGGGGTTCCTCCCCTAATTGGGGGGGACACAACCAATTTTGGGGGGGACACAACCAATTTGGGGGGGGACACAACCAATTTGGGGGGTCCCCCCAATTTTAGAGTCCCCCACCCTCCTTTTTTGGGTTTCCCCCAATATTAAGAGCTCTTCCGCCCAATTTTGGGGGACCCCACAATTTTGACGTTTCTTCCCCTAAATTGGGGCTTCGACCCTTCAATTTTGGGGGGGGGTCCCCCCTTAGTTTGGCCTTCCACCCTAATATTGGGCCTTACCCCTAGGAACCCTGACCCCTAACACTACGGCTCCCACGGATCTAACCCTAACCCCTACCCCAAAAAACCCTAGAAACCCTAACCCTAAAAACCCTTACAGTCCTAACCCGATAAAATTTACCACACTAGACCTACGCCTAAAAGCCCTAACCCTAAAAATTAAGACCCTCTAAACCCTAACCCAAAACGTAAAGATTCTCAAAGCCCTAACGCTGGAGACCCTAACCTTAAAAAAAAAAAAATAAGACCTTAAAACCCTAACCCTAAATACCTGACCATAACTAAAACCCTAAGACCCTAACCCTAAAAACCCTATCAACACTAAAACCACAAAATACTTTAAAACCTTAACACACTAACCCCCAAACCCTAACCCTTATAACTCCAACCCTAACAACCTTAAAATCCTAACCCTAAACCCTGGAAACCCTAACCCTGAAACCCAACCCTAGTGCCTTAGCCCTGAAACCTTAAAACCCTAACACCTTATTAGAAACACTCTGTAACCAATACCATAGGCTCAGGCAAGTATCTCAGTGAGGTAGCATTTTTATTCACGATTGCAATGGCAGGCGTCCCACAAGCCACCTACTAGTTCCATAACACAGTTTATATAATTTTTTTTTTCCTCTCGGTGACCAGGACCCTCCCCAGTTTCCCCATTGACTGAGTAATCCATGTTCACAATCTATCCAGTGCTTCACAGAAAATACACAGCTGCTGGCCTGTTACTAGTCAATTTTATTTTTTTCTTGACTGTTTTCCTCTTTGAGGTGGTAATGTTTCTTACGCCGTGATTTCCACCCAATTGCTCTAAGGATTCTGGTTGTCTGCATTTTACAAGGTTGTCTGTTAAGCTTTCTTATCACTGCAAGCATATATCAATACCACCTTCCTTCCCTCTAAACGATGTAACTCTGTGCAAAAACATTTTTATTCCCACAACCTTGATCCCCTTACCCTAAAATCCTTATTCTCTTTAACCCTAACAACTCTAACCACAACCCTAACCCTTCATATCAACCCCCCGACGCTAATGACACTGACTAATGATCCAAACCCCAAACCCCAGGCAACCAACAAAGAAACAGACACAAAGCTGAAAACTACAAAAAAGGCAAAACCCTGGATACAGACCCCAAATCACAAACACGCTACCAAAATGCTACAGAAAAGCCCCAGACGCAGGCCCCAAGCACTACAGCTAGGCCCCAGAAGCTCTAGACACATCCCAAAGCCAAAATGCAATCCCCAAACACTACAGAAAAGCCCCCAAACACCAGACACAGGCTGCAGAAGTCTACAAGCAGGCCCCAGCCACACCCGGATGCAGACCCCAACTGTCCACAAGCAGCTCCCAACCCACCCCCCCCATGAACTGGACCCCCCCCCCCCACCACCACCCAGATGCATGCCCCAGGCCCCAGGCCTCAGCCCCAGCCCCCACACCCCAGACTCAGGCCCCAAAGGTGTACAACCAGCTCCCAACTGCCCCCCTCAAAGGGAGGCCCCAAAGCCTGCCAGAGGACCCTAGAGCGTACAAGCAGCTCCCAACCCCCCCGGCACAGGCCCCAACCCCCCCCCAGACACAGGCCCCAAAGGTGTACAAGCAACTCCCCATCCTCCCCAGAGGCACGCCCCAAAGGTGTACAAACAGCCCCAACCCCCCAAGACCCAGACCCCTACAGCGTAGAAGCAGCTCCCAACCCCATGCCCCCAAGGCACATGCCCCAACCCCTCCCCCAAGGCAGGCCCTAACAGTGTACAAGCAGCTCCCACCCCCCCCCAGACGCAGGCCCCAAAGGTGTACAAGCAGGCCCCTACAGTATACAAGCAGCTCACAACCACCCCCCCAAAGGCAGGCCCCAAGCCCCTCCAGATGCAAGCCCGAAAGGTTAAAACCAGCTCCAACCCCCTAACCCCCCCCGCCCCGCGCAGACGCAGGCCCCAAAGGTGTACAAGCAGTTCCCAACCCCTCCAAGGCAGGCCCCAAAAGTGTACAGGCAGGCCCCTACAGTGTAGAAACGCTCCAACCCCCCCCGCTTCCACCTCGAGGGAGGCCCTCCCCCCCCAGTATACACGAAGCTCCCAACCCCCTCTCAGAGGAATGCCTAAAAAAGTATACAAGCAGCTCCTAACACCCCCCCCCCCCCCCCAAAAGAGGCAGTCCCCAAAGGTGTACAAGCAGGCCCTCAAATCCCTTAGGTGTACAAGCAGGCCCTTCAAATCCCTTAGCCCCTGCGCCAGCTTTATTGGCGAGCAGCGAGGCTGGGGGGGGAGGGGGGCAAGACAGCCTTAAATAAAATACAAATATAAAAAGTGTTATAAATGGCTGTTATAAATCCAAATAGGATTACAATCAAAGTTTACAATTTATTAAACGAATAGAGGCAAGCAAGCAGCGCTGGGTGCGCCGGGAGTCTCTGCTCCCCCAGGACGCACGCCTGTTACGTAAGGCGGCTGGTTTTGATGCTCCCAGGCTAATACATATTCATTACTACTTCGAGAAGAGGCAGGGTTATTAGAATTGGTTTCTGGAATCCGAAACCCCTCCCAGGGGCGCCTGCGTACCAGTCTCTGGTGGTCTCTCGGGGCTTGCTCGGGCTGAATGCTGGTTGTCTTCCTCTCAGGCTTTTGTCCTTCAATTGTCCTTCAGCTCCCCCTTCCTCCTCGTTTGGGAGCCTCTGCGCCGGATTTCAGAAACTCTAGCAACATCCCCTGCAGTAGTCAGCACTTTTCCCTAAAAACCCCTTTGTTCTCTTATCACCTAGACCCGGGCCTCGATGGTAACCCTTCAAATCCCTTAGTGACACGAATTGCTGGACCATTCCTTACAAAAGGAAGGATAAAATATGTAGAGGAGCAATGGCACCCGCGAAAGCCCGGCGCCGCGGGCAGAGGCAGCGAAGGTTGACGGCAGAACAGTGCTCGGTTTGAACACGGAGAGGGAAAGCGAGGGGAAGGTGGCCGAAGCCGGCCGCAGTCTCTGAGCTCTCCTCCTCCTGATTGTTTTCTCTCAAAGCCATTTCTGTCTGTGTGCGGGCACCCGGAGCCGGCAGAAGTCCCCGTGAAGTCCTTCGGCAGGACGGAGGGCTGCGTGGGCTCCAGTGAGAGAGGGAGTTAGGAGAATCTTATCAAGTAGAGATAGAGCGCTGACAGCGTTAAACTAGGATGCTACTTAGCGTCTTTGCTAACTATGGTGCATTGTGCCAATTAACTAAAGCAAGAAGCCTTGGGCCCCTTACCAAGGTCAGTCTCCTAATAAGAGAGTGAGCCTGTCTTAAGAAACTGGGAGAAACTGGTCCTGCAGATGGACAAGAGCCAAGGAGCAACTGAGTCTGTGCAAAGACAAGAGGTCAACTAGCGGTGACGAGGAAGAGTCATCAATCTTCATGCCCACGACCTCCCGTGCTGCCCAGCGCTGAATAAACATACCTACTTTACAATCTCACTGATTGTGGAGTCCCTTTTCCGCAAGTCACTAGCAGCGGTTTCTTCCGCAGAGGTTTTCCCAGAGCCGCTTCAAAGCTTCCCTCGCGGAGCTGGGGCGTCGCAGGGGGTCGTCAAAGCACGCACACACACACACACACACACACACACACACAGGCGTTGTTGTCCAAACAGAAAGTATTTACAACAAATTCGACAAGCGGTTTTCCTCTGCCAGCAGCAAATGCCTGAGGGCCCCTACAGCTTCACAAATCATAGCACAAAGAGCCTAAAGTTCCTCTAAAATTTAGGGAAATGATTCAAAATAGATCTGCTAGGGGAAAACGATCACTGGCGGCAGGGTACACAATACACGCGAGTCTCAGCTCTCCTCCGCAGGGTCAGTGCCCACGCCCAAGTGCGACGCTGATGGCACCCGAACATTTGCTGTAGCAGGCAGCAGAGCCAGCAGCTCAGGGGAGCAATTTTAAAAACCAGGAGGCACTTAAACCAACCCTTAATTGACCCAGTTACTGCAGGAGAGTCCCGACTACTCGCCCTGGAGTCCTACTGTCACCAGCAAAAAGCACCAACCAAAGCTTGGGGGAACTTTGGTACAGCACAAGAGAAGGGAGTGGGGGTAGCGTAGCCGTATCGCAGAGCTGCTGCTTTTCACACCATTTTATCATCCCTGATAATTGAAAGTAAGGCCGGGTGGGCTGACCCCACCACCACCACTCCTGGCAGCATGTTTGGTCCACAACGCTAGAATAATTATTTTGCTCCCTCCCGTCCCTACAGCTTCATCATCTGAAAAGATTACAGTCAAAACAATGGCATACACAAATAAAAGTCAAGAGTTGACATAGTAACTCCGGGATTTGGGTATCAACTGTCCGAGAAATCAGAACACCCAGGCTTCACAATGTGCCCAACATCGAGCTGTGCCAAGGGGGGCGGAAGGAAGAAGCTTTCCGTTTAAGCCTTCAGAGCATCGCTCCATCACTACGTCAATTCACAGCCACCACAGCGTGCCGATGGACATCTTTCTGTGCCAAAAGAAACAAGTGCTTTGTCCTCTTGATATCAAAGGTAGCCACCTATAGTTACGGAACCATGCACAAGACCTTAACTCTGACCAGCAGGAAAACTTAGGACAACTGAGTGCAGATCCTGCCAATTTCTACCAGTTCCAACTGTGCTTTAAGTCTCATTGCAAAGCCTCAGTTAGAAAAAGGATCACCTCAGGGTATCCAACAAGAAGAAGAGTTGTTTTCTTTTTTTTCTTTTTTTTTTTGGTTTTTTTTAATATACCATAGGACTATGCAGTTCAATCATCAATCATCTTGGAAAGCTCAAGGAGGAGGTCATCCTCATCCTTCCCTGGGTCCAAGTCGAGCTCGGCTTCCAGTATGCCGTCTGAGAGTTCCCAAAGTAGCATCTCTAAATCCTCGTCTACAGATACGGGCGCGTTGCCTGTGGAACTCAGCCGGCGTGTCCTTGCTTCTTCTAGCTGGGAAGAAGCTGAAGTCGAGCTTGAGAACTCCATTGGCTCCACGGATTCTGCCTGGCTTCCAAGATGTGCTTCAGGTCTTGGCAGAGCAAGGAAGAGAACAATCAGTATATGCCATTTCTTAACGGGAAATCCCTTTTCTGCAAACCGGCTCTTAAAACCGTAGCCAACCCCTCCTGCACTTCAATCTTACCCAGGGATTGTTATTCAATTAACCCAGGGCTACATTTAGAGCCCAATATATTAGCAGGTACATTTTTCAGTTTGGGGGTTTCTCTGTGAAGCCAGAGCACCCGGAGTCTAGCAAAGATGGGAAACCAACATGGCCTCCCGGAAGCCCAGTGTCCGAGAACTACATCTCCCGGCATGCTCTGGGAAAACAATATGGACTCCCGGAAACCCGGTGGCCAAGAACTACATTTCCCAGCACTCCCCAGAAAATTGAGCCTCGCACCTTGCCGTAGGACGCCATTTTTTGCTCTGTTACATTACCGGTTTCGTGTTTATGGAGGGTTTTCCCGCCGTTTTGGGGGTTTCCCCTCAATTTCGGGTTTTCAGCTCTCCATTTCAGAGTTCTTCCCCGCAATTTTCGGGTTCCTTCCCCTAATTTGGTGCTTCGTCCCCCCCCCACTTTTGGGGTTCCCCCTCCATTTTGGGGATTCCCCCCAATTCCAAGCCCCCCACAATTTTGGAGGCCCCCACCATCCTTTCTTGGCCTGCCACCCTAATATTAAGGTTCTTTCCCCCAATGTTGGGGTTCTCACCACATGTTTGAGGTTCCTTCCCTTAATTTGGGGCTTAGCTCCCCGGGATCTGGGGCTTTAACCCCAATTTTGGGGGTCCCCCCCAAGTTTGGGGATTCCTCCCCAGGTCTGGGGGGGGTCCACATTCAATTCTGGAATTTCACACTTCCATTTAAGTCTTCTTCCCCCCAATTTGGGGGTTCACCCACCCAATTTTGGGGGTTCCTCCCCTAATTTGGGGGGACCCGACCAATTTTGGGGGTCCCCCCCAATTGTAGAGTCCCCCACCCTCCTTTTTTGGGTTCCCCCCTAATATTAAAGAGTTCTTCCGCCCAATTTTGGGGGACCCCACAATTTGGCCGTTCCTTCCCCTAATTTTGGGCTTCAACCCTTCGATTTTGGGGGGGGCTCCCCCCCTCTTATTTTGGCCTTCCGCCCTAATATTAGGCCTAACCCCTAAGAACCTTGACCCCTAAGCCTATGGCAACCACGGATCTAACCCTAACCCCTACCCCAACAAACCCTAGAAACCCTAACCCTAAAAACCCTTGCAGCCCTAACCCGATAAAATTTACCACACTAAACCCCTGAAGACTGTTCTGGGGGGTCCACATTCAATTCTGGAATTTCACACTTCCATTTAAGTGTTCTTCCCCCCCAATACGGGGGTTCGCCCACACAATTTTGGGGGTTCCTCCCCTAATTGGGGGGGACACAACCAATTTTGGGGGGGACACAACCAATTTTGGGGGGGACACAACCAATTTTAGAGTCCCCCACCCTCCTTTTTTGGGTTTCCCCCAATATTAAGAGCTCTTCCGCTCAATTTTGGGGGACCCCACAATTTTGACGTTCCTTCCCCTAACTTTGGGCTTCAACCCTTCAATTTTGGGTGGGCTCCTCCCCTCTTATTTTGGCCTTCCGCCCTAATATTAGGCCTAACCCCTAAGAACCTTGACCCCTAAGCCTATGGCAACCACGGATCTAACCCTAACCCCTACCCCAACAAACCCTAGAAACCCTAACCCTAAAAGCCCTTAGAGCCCTAACCCGATAAAATTTACCACACTAAACCCCTAAAGACTGTTCTGGGGGGTCCACATTCAATTCTGGAATTTCACACTTCCATTTAAGTGTTCTGCCCCCCCAATATGGGGGTTCGCCCACCCAATTTTGGGGGTTCCTCCCCTAATTGGGGGGGACACAACCAATTTTGGGGGGGACACAACTAATTTGGGGGGGGACACAACCAATTTGGGGGGGTCCCCCCAATTTTAGAGTCCCCCACCCTCCTTTTTTGGGTTTCCCCAAATATTAAGAGCTCTTCCGCCCAATTTTGGGGGACCCCACAATTTTGACGTTTCTTCCCCTAAATTGGGGCTTCGACCCTTCAATTTTGGGGGGGGCTCCCCCCTTAGTTTGGCCTTCCACCCTAATATTGGGCCTTACCCCTAAGAACCCTGACCCCTAACACTACGGCTCCCACGGATCTAACCCTAACCCCTACCCCAAAAAACCCTAGAAACCCTAACCCTAAAAACCCTTACAGTCCTAACCCGATAAAATTTACCACACTAGACCTACGCCTAAAAGCCCTAACCCTAAAAATTAAGACCCTCTAAACCCTAACCCAAAACGTAAAGATTCTCAAAGCCCTAACGCTGGAGACCCTAACCTTAAAAAAAAAAAAATAAGACCTTAAAACCCTAACCCTAAATACCTGACCATAACTAAAACCCTAAGACCCTAACCCTAAAAACCCTATCAACACTAAAACCACAAAATACTTTAAAACCTTAACACACTAACCCCCAAACCCTAACCCTTATAACTCCAACCCTAACAACCTTAAAATCCTAACCCTAAACCCTGGAAACCCTAACCCTGAAACCCAACCCTAGTGCCTTAGCCCTGAAACCTTAAAACCCTAACACCTTATTAGAAACACTCTGTAACCAATACCATAGGCTCAGGCAAGTATCTCAGTGAGGTAGCATTTTTATTCACGATTGCAATGGCAGGCGTCCCACAAGCCACCTACTAGTTCCATAACACAGTTTATATAATTTTTTTTTTCCTCTCGGTGACCAGGACCCTCCCCAGTTTCCCCATTGACTGAGTAATCCATGTTCACGATCTATCCAGTGCTTCACAGAAAATACACAGCTGCTGGCCTGTTACTAGTCAATTTTATTTTTTTCTTGACTGTTTTCCTCTTTGAGGTGGTAATGTTTCTTACGCCGTGATTTCCACCCAATTGCTCTAAGGATTCTGGTTGTCTGCATTTTACAAGGTTGTCTGTTAAGCTTTCTTATCACTGCAAGCATATATCAATACCACCTTCCTTCCCTCTAAACGATGTAACTCTGTGCAAAAACATTTTTATTCCCACAACCTTGATCCCCTTACCCTAAAATCCTTATTCTCTTTAACCCTAACAACTCTAACCACAACCCTAACCCTTCATATCAACCCCCCGACGCTAATGACACTGACTAATGATCCAAACCCCAAACCCCAGGCAACCAACAAAGAAACAGACACAAAGCTGAAAACTACAAAAAAGGCAAAACCCTGGATACAGACCCCAAATCACAAACACGCTACCAAAATGCTACAGAAAAGCCCCAGACGCAGGCCCCAAGCACTACAGCTAGGCCCCAGAAGCTCTAGACACATCCCAAAGCCAAAATGCAATCCCCAAACACTACAGAAAAGCCCCCAAACACCAGACACAGGCTGCAGAAGTCTACAAGCAGGCCCCAGCCACACCCGGATGCAGACCCCAACTGTCCACAAGCAGCTCCCAACCCACCCCCCCCATGAACTGGACCCCCCCCACCACCACCACCCAGATGCATGCCCCAGGCCCCAGGCCTCAGCCCCAGCCCCCACACCCCAGACTCAGGCCCCAAAGGTGTACAACCAGCTCCCAACTGCCCCCCTCAAAGGGAGGCCCCAAAGCCTGCCAGAGGACCCTAGAGCGTACAAGCAGCTCCCAACCCCCCCGGCACAGGCCCCAACCCCCCCCCAGACACAGGCCCCAAAGGTGTACAAGCAACTCCCCATCCTCCCCAGAGGCACGCCCCAAAGGTGTACAAACAGCCCCAACCCCCCAAGACCCAGACCCCTACAGCGTAGAAGCAGCTCCCAACCCCATGCCCCCAAGGCACATGCCCCAACCCCTCCCCCAAGGCAGGCCCTAACAGTGTACAAGCAGCTCCCACCCCCCCCCAGACGCAGGCCCCAAAGGTGTACAAGCAGGCCCCTACAGTATACAAGCAGCTCACAACCACCCCCCCAAAGGCAGGCCCCAAGCCCCTCCAGATGCAAGCCCGAAAGGTTAAAACCAGCTCCAACCCCGTAACCCCCCCCGCCCCGCGCAGACGCAGGCCCCAAAGGTGTACAAGCAGTTCCCAACCCCTCCAAGGCAGGCCCCAAAAGTGTACAGGCAGGCCCCTACAGTGTAGAAACGCTCCAACCCCCCCCGCTTCCACCTCGAGGGAGGCCCTCCCCCCCCAGTATACACGAAGCTCCCAACCCCCTCTCAGAGGAATGCCTAAAAAAGTATACAAGCAGCTCCTAACACCCCCCCCCCCCCCCAAAAGAGGCAGTCCCCAAAGGTGTACAAGCAGGCCCTCAAATCCCTTAGGTGTACAAGCAGGCCCTTCAAATCCCTTAGCCCCTGCGCCAGCTTTATTGGCGAGCAGCGAGGCTGGGGGGGGAGGGGGGCAAGACAGCCTTAAATAAAATACAAATATAAAAAGTGTTATAAATGGCTGTTATAAATCCAAATAGGATTACAATCAAAGTTTACAATTTATTAAACGAATAGAGGCAAGCAAGCAGCGCTGGGTGCGCCGGGAGTCTCTGCTCCCCCAGGACGCACGCCTGTTACGTAAGGCGGCTGGTTTTGATGCTCCCAGGCTAATACATATTCATTACTACTTCGAGAAGAGGCAGGGTTATTAGAATTGGTTTCTGGAATCCGAAACCCCTCCCAGGGGCGCCTGCGTACCAGTCTCTGGTGGTCTCTCGGGGCTTGCTCGGGCTGAATGCTGGTTGTCTTCCTCTCAGGCTTTTGTCCTTCAATTGTCCTTCAGCTCCCCCTTCCTCCTCGTTTGGGAGCCTCTGCGCCGGATTTCAGAAACTCTAGCAACATCCCCTGCAGTAGTCAGCACTTTTCCCTAAAAACCCCTTTGTTCTCTTATCACCTAGACCCGGGCCTCGATGTTAACCCTTCAAATCCCTTAGTGACACGAATTGCTGGACCATTCCTTACAAAAGGAAGGATAAAATATGTAGAGGAGCAATGGCACCCGCGAAAGCCCGGCGCCGCGGGCAGAGGCAGCGAAGGTTGACGGCAGAACAGTGCTCGGTTTGAACACGGAGAGGGAAAGCGAGGGGAAGGTGGCCGAAGCCGGCCGCAGTCTCTGAGCTCTCCTCCTCCTGATTGTTTTCTCTCAAAGCCATTTCTGTCTGTGTGCGGGCACCCGGAGCCGGCAGAAGTCCCCGTGAAGTCCTTTGGCAGGACGGAGGGCTGCGTGGGCTCCAGTGAGAGAGGGAGTTAGGAGAATCTTATCAAGTAGAGATAGAGCGCTGACAGCGTTAAACTAGGATGCTACTTAGCGTCTTTGCTAACTATGGTGCATTGTGCCAATTAACTAAAGCAAGAAGCCTTGGGCCCCTTACCAAGGTCAGTCTCCTGATAAGAGAGTGAGCCTGTCTTAAGAAACTGGGAGAAACTGGTCCTGCAGATGGACAAGAGCCAAGGAGCAACTGAGTCTGTGCAAAGACAAGAGGTCAACTAGCGGTGACGAGGAAGAGTCATCAATCTTCATGCCCACGACCTCCCGTGCTGCCCAGCGCTGAATAAACATACCTACTTTACAATCTCACTGATTGTGGAGTCCCTTTTCCGCAAGTCACTAGCAGCGGTTTCTTCCGCAGAGGTTTTCCCAGAGCCGCTTCAAAGCTTCCCTCGCGGAGCTGGGGCGTCGCAGGGGGTCGTCAAAGCACGCACACACACACACACACACACACACACACACAGGCGTTGTTGTCCAAACAGAAAGTATTTACAACAAATTCGACAAGCGGTTTTCCTCTGCCAGCAGCAAATGCCTGAGGGCCCCTACAGCTTCACAAATCATAGCACAAAGAGCCTAAAGTTCCTCTAAAATTTAGGGAAATGATTCAAAATAGATCTGCTAGGGGAAAACGATCACTGGCGGCAGGGTACACAATACACGCGAGTCTCAGCTCTCCTCCGCAGGGTCAGTGCCCACGCCCAAGTGCGACGCTGATGGCACCCGAACATTTGCTGTAGCAGGCAGCAGAGCCAGCAGCTCAGGGGAGCAATTTTAAAAACCAGGAGGCACTTAAACCAACCCTTAATTGACCCAGTTACTGCAGGAGAGTCCCGACTACTCGCCCTGGAGTCCTACTGTCACCAGCAAAAAGCACCAACCAAAGCTTGGGGGAACTTTGGTACAGCACAAGAGAAGGGAGTGGGGGTAGCGTAGCCGTATCGCAGAGCTGCTGCTTTTCACACCATTTTATCATCCCTGATAATTGAAAGTAAGGCCGGGTGGGCTGACCCCACCACCACCACTCCTGGCAGCATGTTTGGTCCACAACGCTAGAATAATTATTTTGCTCCCTCCCGTCCCTACAGCTTCATCATCTGAAAAGATTACAGTCAAAACAATGGCATACACAAATAAAAGTCAAGAGTTGACATAGTAACTCCGGGATTTGGGTATCAACTGTCCGAGAAATCAGAACACCCAGGCTTCACAATGTGCCCAACATCGAGCTGTGCCAAGGGGGGCGGAAGGAAGAAGCTTTCCGTTTAAGCCTTCAGAGCATCGCTCCATCACTACGTCAATTCACAGCCACCACAGCGTGCCGATGGACATCTTTCTGTGCCAAAAGAAACAAGTGCTTTGTCCTCTTGATATCAAAGGTAGCCACCTATAGTTACGGAACCATGCACAAGACCTTAACTCTGACCAGCAGGAAAACTTAGGACAACTGAGTGCAGATCCTGCCAATTTCTACCAGTTCCAACTGTGCTTTAAGTCTCATTGCAAAGCCTCAGTTAGAAAAAGGATCACCTCAGGGTATCCAACAAGAAGAAGAGTTGTTTTCTTTTTTTTCTTTTTTTTTTTGGTTTTTTTTAATATACCATAGGACTATGCAGTTCAATCATCAATCATCTTGGAAAGCTCAAGGAGGAGGTCATCCTCATCCTTCCCTGGGTCCAAGTCGAGCTCGGCTTCCAGTATGCCGTCTGAGAGTTCCCAAAGTAGCATCTCTAAATCCTCGTCTACAGATACGGGCGCGTTGCCTGTGGAACTCAGCCGGCGTGTCCTTGCTTCTTCTAGCTGGGAAGAAGCTGAAGTCGAGCTTGAGAACTCCATTGGCTCCACGGATTCTGCCTGGCTTCCAAGATGTGCTTCAGGTCTTGGCAGAGCAAGGAAGAGAACAATCAGTATATGCCATTTCTTAACGGGAAATCCCTTTTCTGCAAACCGGCTCTTAAAACCGTAGCCAACCCCTCCTGCACTTCAATCTTACCCAGGGATTGTTATTCAATTAACCCAGGGCTACATTTAGAGCCCAATATATTAGCAGGTACATTTTTCAGTTTGGGGGTTTCTCTGTGAAGCCAGAGCACCCGGAGTCTAGCAAAGATGGGAAACCAACATGGCCTCCCGGAAGCCCAGTGTCCGAGAACTACATCTCCCGGCATGCTCTGGGAAAACAATATGGACTCCCGGAAACCCGGTGGCCAAGAACTACATTTCCCAGCACTCCCCAGAAAATTGAGCCTCGCACCTTGCCGTAGGACGCCATTTTTTGCTCTGTTACATTACCGGTTTCGTGTTTATGGAGGGTTTTCCCGCCGTTTTGGGGGTTTCCCCTCAATTTCGGGTTTTCAGCTCTCCATTTCAGAGTTCTTCCCCGCAATTTTCGGGTTCCTTCCCCTAATTTGGTGCTTCGTCCCCCCCCCACTTTTGGGGTTCCCCCTCCATTTTGGGGATTCCCCCCAATTCCAAGCCCCCCACAATTTTGGAGGCCCCCACCATCCTTTCTTGGCCTGCCACCCTAATATTAAGGTTCTTTCCCCCAATGTTGGGGTTCTCACCACATGTTTGAGGTTCCTTCCCTTAATTTGGGGCTTAGCTCCCCGGGATCTGGGGCTTTAACCCCAATTTTGGGGGTCCCCCCCAAGTTTGGGGATTCCTCCCCAGGTCTGGGGGGGGTCCACATTCAATTCTGGAATTTCACACTTCCATTTAAGTCTTCTTCCCCCCAATTTGGGGGTTCACCCACCCAATTTTGGGGGTTCCTCCCCTAATTTGGGGGGACCCGACCAATTTTGGGGGTCCCCCCCAATTGTAGAGTCCCCCACCCTCCTTTTTTGGGTTCCCCCCTAATATTAAAGAGTTCTTCCGCCCAATTTTGGGGGACCCCACAATTTGGCCGTTCCTTCCCCTAACTTTGGGCTTCAACCCTTCGATTTTGGGGGGGGCTCCCCCCCTCTTATTTTGGCCTTCCGCCCTAATATTAGGCCTAACCCCTAAGAACCTTGACCCCTAAGCCTATGGCAACCACGGATCTAACCCTAACCCCTACCCCAACAAACCCTAGAAACCCTAACCCTAAAAACCCTTACAGCCCTAACCCGATAAAATTTACCACACTAAACCCCTGAAGACTGTTCTGGGGGGTCCACATTCAATTCTGGAATTTCACACTTCCATTTAAGTCTTCTTCCCCCCAATTTGGGGGTTCACCCACCCAATTTTGGGGGTTCCTCCCCTAATTTGGTGGGACCCGACCAATTTTGGGGGTCCCCCCCAATTGTAGAGTCCCCCACCCTCCTTTCTTGGGTTCCCCCCTAATATTAAAGAGTTCTTCCGCCCAATTTTGGGGGACCCCACAATTTGGCCGTTCCTTCCCCTAACTTTGGGCTTCAACCCTTCGATTTTGGGGGGGGCTCCCCCCCTCTTATTTTGGCCTTCCGCCCTAATATTAGGCCTAACCCCTAAGAACCTTGACCCCTAAGCCTATGGCAACCACGGATCTAACCCTAACCCCTACCCCAACAAACCCTAGAAACCCTAACCCTAAAAACCCTTGCAGCCCTAACCCAATAAAATTTACCACACTAAACCCCTGAAGACTGTTCTGGGGGGTCCACATTCAATTCTGGAATTTCACACTTCCATTTAAGTGTTCTTCCCCCCCAATACGGGGGTTCGCCCACCCAATTTTGGGGGTTCCTCCCCTAATTGGGGGGGACACAACCAATTTTGGGGGGGACACAACCAATTTTGGGGGGGACACAACCAATTTTAGAGTCCCCCACCCTCCTTTTTTGGGTTTCCCCCAATATTAAGAGCTCTTCCGCTCAATTTTGGGGGACCCCACAATTTTGACGTTCCTTCCCCTAACTTTGGGCTTCAACCCTTCAATTTTGGGTGGGCTCCTCCCCTCTTATTTTGGCCTTCCGCCCTAATATTAGGCCTAACCCCTAAGAACCTTGACCCCTAAGCCTATGGCAACCACGGATCTAACCCTAACCCCTACCCCAACAAACCCTAGAAACCCTAACCCTAAAAGCCCTTACAGCCCTAACCCGATAAAATTTACCACACTAAACCCCTAAAGACTGTTCTGGGGGGTCCACATTCAATTCTGGAATTTCACACTTCCATTTAAGTGTTCTGCCCCCCCAATATGGGGGTTCGCCCACCCAATTTTGGGGGTTCCTCCCTAATTGGGGGGGACACAACCAATTTTGGGGGGGACACAACTAATTTGGGGGGGGACACAACCAATTTGGGGGGGTCCCCCCAATTTTAGAGTCCCCCACCCTCCTTTTTTGGGTTTCCCCCAATATTAAGAGCTCTTCCGCCCAATTTTGGGGGACCCCACAATTTTGACGTTTCTTCCCCTAAATTGGGGCTTCGACCCTTCAATTTTGGGGGGGGCTCCCCCCTTAGTTTGGCCTTCCACCCTAATATTGGGCCTTACCCCTAAGAACCCTGACCCCTAACACTACGGCTCCCACGGATCTAACCCTAACCCCTACCCCAAAAAACCCTAGAAACCCTAACCCTAAAAACCCTTACAGTCCTAACCCGATAAAATTTACCACACTAGACCTACGCCTAAAAGCCCTAACCCTAAAAATTAAGACCCTCTAAACCCTAACCCAAAACGTAAAGATTCTCAAAGCCCTAACGCTGGAGACCCTAACCTTAAAAAAAAAAAAATAAGACCTTAAAACCCTAACCCTAAATACCTGACCATAACTAAAACCCTAAGACCCTAACCCTAAAAACCCTATCAACACTAAAACCACAAAATACTTTAAAACCTTAACACACTAACCCCCAAACCCTAACCCTTATAACTCCAACCCTAACAACCTTAAAATCCTAACCCTAAACCCTGGAAACCCTAACCCTGAAACCCAACCCTAGTGCCTTAGCCCTGAAACCTTAAAACCCTAACACCTTATTAGAAACACTCTGTAACCAATACCATAGGCTCAGGCAAGTATCTCAGTGAGGTAGCATTTTTATTCACGATTGCAATGGCAGGCGTCCCACAAGCCACCTACTAGTTCCATAACACAGTTTATATAATTTTTTTTTTCCTCTCGGTGACCAGGACCCTCCCCAGTTTCCCCATTGACTGGGTAATCCATGTTCACAATCTATCCAGTGCTTCACAGAAAATACACAGCTGCTGGCCTGTTACTAGTCAATTTTATTTTTTTCTTGACTGTTTTCCTCTTTGAGGTGGTAATGTTTCTTACACCGTGATTTCCACCCAATTGCTCTAAGGATTCTGGTTGTCTGCATTTTACAAGGTTGTCTGTTAAGCTTTCTTATCACTGCAAGCATATATCAATACCACCTTCCTTCCCTCTAAACGATGTAACTCTGTGCAAAAACATTTTTATTCCCACAACCTTGATCCCCTTACCCTAAAATCCTTATTCTCTTTAACCCTAACAACTCTAACCACGACCCTAACCCTTCATATCAACCCCCCGACGCTAATGACACTGACTAATGATCCAAACCCCAAACCCCAGGCAACCAACAAAGAAACAGACACAAAGCTGAAAACTACAAAAAAGGCAAAACCCTGGATACAGACCCCAAATCACAAACACACTACCAAAATGCTACAGAAAAGCCCCAGACGCAGGCCCCAAGCACTACAGCTAGGCCCCAGAAGCTCTAGACACATCCCAAAGCCAAAATGCAATCCCCAAACACTACAGAAAAGCCCCCAAACACCAGACACAGGCTGCAGAAGTCTACAAGCAGGCCCCAGCCACACCCGGATGCAGACCCCAACTGTCCACAAGCAGCTCCCAACCCACCCACCCCATGAACTGGACCCCCCACCACCACCACCCAGATGCATGCCCCAGGCCCCAGGCCTCAGCCCCAGCCCCCACACCCCAGACTCAGGCCCCAAAGGTGTACAACCAGCTCCCAACTGCCCCCCCTCAAAGGGAGGCCCCAAAGCCTGCCAGAGGACCGTAGAGCGTACAAGCAGCTCCCAACCCCCCCCGGCACAGGCCCCAACCCCCCCCCAGACACAGGCCCCAAAGGTGTACAAGCAACTCCCCATCCTCCCCAGAGGCACGCCCCAAAGGTGTACAAACAGCCCCAACCCCCCCAAGACCCAGACCCCTACAGCGTAGAAGCAGCTCCCAACCCCATGCCCCCAAGGCACATGCCCCAACCCCTCCCCCAAGGCAGGCCCTAACAGTGTACAAGCAGCTCCCACCCTCCCCCAGACGCAGGCCCCAAAGGTGTACAAGCAGGCCCCTACAGTATACAAGCAGCTCACAACCACCCCCCCAAAGGCAGGCCCCAAGCCCCTCCAGATGCAAGCCCGAAAGGTTAAAACCAGCTCCAACCCCCCAACCCCCCCCGCCCCGCGCAGACGCAGGCCCCAAAGGTGTACAAGCAGTTCCCAACCCCTCCAAGGCAGGCCCCAAAAGTGTACAGGCAGGCCCCTACAGTGTAGAAACGCTCCAAACCCCCCCGCTTCCACCTCGAGGGAGGCCCTCCCCCCCCAGTATACACGAAGCTCCCAACCCCCTCTCAGAGGAATGCCTAAAAAAGTATACAAGCAGCTCCTAACACCCCCCCCCCCCCCCCCCCCCCAAAGAGGCAGTCCCCAAAGGTGTACAAGCAGGCCCTCAAATCCCTTAGGTGTACAAGCAGGCCCTTCAAATCCCTTAGCCCCTGCGCCAGCTTTATTGGCGAGCAGCGAGGCTGGGGGGGGAGGGGGGCAAGACAGCCTTAAATAAAATACAAATATAAAAAGTGTTATAAATGGCTGTTATAAATCCAAATAGGATTACAATCAAAGTTTACAATTTATTAAACGAATAGAGGCAAGCAAGCAGCGCTGGGTGCGCCGGGAGTCTCTGCTCCCCCAGGACGCACGTCTGTTACGTAAGGCGGCTGGTTTTGATGCTCCCAGGCTAATACATATTCATTACTACTTCGAGAAGAGGCAGGGTTATTAGAATTGGTTTCCGGAATCCGAAACCCCTCCCAGGGGCGCCTGCGTACCAGTCTCTGGTGGTCTCTCGGGGCTTGCTCGGGCTGAATGCTGGTTGTCTTCCTCTCAGGCTTTTGTCCTTCAATTGTCCTTCAGCTCCCCCTTCCTCCTCGTTTGGGAGCCTCTGCGCCGGATTTCAGAAACTCTAGCAACATCCCCTGCAGTAGTCAGCACTTTTCCCTAAAAACCCCTTTGTTCTCTTATCACCTAGACCCGGGCCTCGATGTTAACCCTTCAAATCCCTTAGTGACACGAATTGCTGGACCATTCCTTACAAAAGGAAGGATAAAATATGTAGAGGAGCAATGGCACACGCGAAAGCCCAGCGCCGCGGGCAGAGGCAGCGAAGGTTGACGGCAGAACAGTGCTCGGTTTGAACACGGAGAGGGAAAGCGAGGGGAAGGTGGCCGAAGCCGGCCGCAGTCTCTGAGCTCTCCTCCTCCTGATTGTTTTCTCTCAAAGCCATTTCTGTGTGTGTGCGGGCACCCGGAGCCGGCAGAAGTCCCCGTGAAGTCCTTCGGCAGGACGGAGGGCTGCGTGGGCTCCAGTGAGAGAGGGAGTTAGGAGAATCTTATCAAGTAGAGATAGAGCGCTGACAGCGTTAAACTAGGATGCTACTTAGCGTCTTTGCTAACTATGGTGCATTGTGCCAATTAACTAAAGCAAGAAGCCTTGGGCCCCTTACCAAGGTCAGTCTCCTGATAAGAGAGTGAGCCTGTCTTAAGAAACTGGGAGAAACTGGTCCTGCAGATGGACAA
The DNA here is from genome assembly GCF_964034855.1 of Anser brachyrhynchus. NCBI lineage: Eukaryota > Metazoa > Chordata > Aves > Anseriformes > Anatidae > Anser > Anser brachyrhynchus. The sequence goes on along the minus strand of NW_027663966.1, from coordinate 85,387 downwards.
GAGCCAAGGAGCAACTGAGTCTGTGCAAAGACAAGAGGTCAACTAGCGGTGACGAGGAAGAGTCATCAATCTTCATGCCCACGACCTCCCGTGCTGCCCAGCGCTGAATAAACATACCTACTTTACAATCTCACTGATTGTGGAGTCCCTTTTCCGCAAGTCACTAGCAGCGGTTTCTTCCGCAGAGGTTTTCCCAGAGCCGCTTCAAAGCTTCCCTCGCGGAGCTGGGGCGTCGCAGGGGGTCGTCAAAGCACGCACACACACACACACACACACACACACACAGGCGTTGTTGTCCAAACAGAAAGTATTTACAACAAATTCGACAAGCGGTTTTCCTCTGCCAGCAGCAAATGCCTGAGGGCCCCTACAGCTTCACAAATCATAGCACAAAGAGCCTAAAGTTCCTCTAAAATTTAGGGAAATGATTCAAAATAGATCTGCTAGGGGAAAACGATCACTGGCGGCAGGGTACACAATACACGCGAGTCTCAGCTCTCCTCCGCAGGGTCAGTGCCCACGCCCAAGTGCGACGCTGATGGCACCCGAACATTTGCTGTAGCAGGCAGCAGAGCCAGCAGCTCAGGGGAGCAATTTTAAAAACCAGGAGGCACTTAAACCAACCCTTAATTGACCCAGTTACTGCAGGAGAGTCCCGACTACTCGCCCTGGAGTCCTACTGTCACCAGCAAAAAGCACCAACCAAAGCTTGGGGGAACTTTGGTACAGCACAAGAGAAGGGAGTGGGGGTAGCGTAGCCGTATCGCAGAGCTGCTGCTTTTCACACCATTTTATCATCCCTGATAATTGAAAGTAAGGCCGGGTGGGCTGACCCCACCACCACCACTCCTGGCAGCATGTTTGGTCCACAATGCTAGAATAATTATTTTGCTCCCTCCCGCCCCTACAGCTTCATCATCTGAAAAGATTACAGTCAAAACAATGGCATACACAAATAAAAGTCAAGAGTTGACATAGTAACTCCGGGATTTGGGTATCAACTGTCCGAGAAATCAGAACACCCAGGCTTCACAATGTGCCCAACATCGAGCTGTGCCAAGGGGGGGCGGAAGGAAGAAGCTTTCCGTTTAAGCCTTCAGAGCATCGCTCCATCACTACGTCAATTCACAGCCACCACAGCGTGCCGATGGACATCTTTCTGTGCCAAAAGAAACAAGTGCTTTGTCCTCTTGATATCAAAGGTAGCCACCTATAGTTACGGAACCATGCACAAGACCTTAACTCTGACCAGCAGGAAAACTTAGGACAACTGAGTGCAGATCCTGCCAATTTCTACCAGTTCCAACTGTGCTTTAAGTCTCATTGCAAAGCCTCAGTTAGAAAAAGGATCACCTCAGGGTATCCAACAAGAAGAAGAGTTTTTTTTTGTTGTTGTTTTTTTTTTTTTTTTTTTTTTTAATATACCATAGGACTATGCAGTTCAATCATCAATCATCTTGGAAAGCTCAAGGAGGAGGTCATCCTCATCCTTCCCTGGGTCCAAGTCGAGCTCGGCTTCCAGTATGCCGTCTGAGAGTTCCCAAAGTAGCATCTCTAAATCCTCGTCTACAGATACGGGCGCGTTGCCTGTGGAACTCAGCCGGCGTGTCCTTGCTTCTTCTAGCTGGGAAGAAGCTGAAGTCGAGCTTGAGAACTCCATTGGCTCCACGGATTCTGCCTGGCTTCCAAGATGTGCTTCAGGTCTTGGCAGAGCAAGGAAGAGAACAATCAGTATATGCCATTTCTTAACGGGAAATCCCTTTTCTGCAAACCGGCTCTTAAAACCGTAGCCAACCCCTCCTGCACTTCAATCTTACCCAGGGATTGTTATTCAATTAACCCAGGGCTACATTTAGAGCCCAATATATTAGCAGGTACATTTTTCAGTTTGGGGGTTTCTCTGTGAAGCCAGAGCACCCGGAGTCTAGCAGAGATGGTTCAATTTTTGTAGCAAGAGGCACTTTGCCACCTTGCTTAATTTTCCTGTAAAAATGTTAAGAAGTCTCCATCTGCAAATATCTGTTTACTAAGTTAGTCATTTTTCCCACGGCACACTCAGCAGAGTTTGCTCCCCACTACAGGAAGCTGATCTGCAGCCATCACTTCCCTCTGCTCTCCCTGCACTCTTGTCACCTTGTATGTTTGTTCGGGTGGCATTCTTGAGGACCAAAAGGCAGAGGACACTACTCATCATTTATCACCTCACGAGGAAGTAGAAGAACTTCACCTCATCCTCATTTAGGTATTCAGACAGAGCAAGAAGTCACTGGAAAGCTGTACCGACTTGCAGCATTTAAAGAAAGTAAGTCTAATTAAGCATTCCTGCTAGCTGCTAGGAAGTCATTTCACGTGACTTATTTATCTTATAAGATAAATAAGTGACTTATCCTCTGATGGATTTGGGCTTTAATTATCTCAGAACCCTCCTTTTTTCCCCACCTGTGACAGAACTTATGTTTCACTGGGGATATACACCGATTGAGAAAAAGAACAAGTTGTGGTCATCACCTGTTTTGGGGATTTTCTTCAAGTCTGGTGGCTGGGACGTGCTCCAGCGTGGCTGGAACAGCCTAGAAAGCAGCAAAACAGTGTTTAGGACTCATGGGTAAAAGATTCCTTACTAGCTTTTTCCTCCATGCTGCTTCTCCTCTGGCATTGCGGAACCTTAGCCAAAATACAAAACCAAGGTGCTCCTGAAGAAAGTTAATATTCACTTGGAGGTTACTAATGATCTTGTGTCTTTTAAGAACACAGCATTAATGGACAAAATCCTCCACACCAGAGAAATCACAGAATCACAGAGGACTAAGTAAATAGTGCCATTAATCTAATAAATATGGAAGGGTACTACAAGAATTCTGTAGGCAGCTACTGGATTTAAAAGGAAACAGAAGGCCTGTAGAACATTTGAGTTTTCCATCTTTTCTCCTAGAGGAGGGTATAAATTTTACAAGGGATCCATTTCTGCATTAGCCCCTGTCCTTACCATAGCTGCTTTTTTGGCTGGAGGTCCCATTGTGTCTGCATCGGAGGCAGTCCGTGGTTTCACAGCTGCTACAGCAGAGGGAAAACTGCCAGGTGCCTTACGTTTCAGTGCCTTCTTCTTGGGGGAAGCGACTTTCCCATCCCAAGGCTTCGCAAACATGTTAAAGTTGGCTAGAGTAAAAGGAAGAGAGAACTGATACAGTCTTGCTCTGCCTCATGAAAAATCCACGTTCTCTTCCTCATTTCCACGGCCCTTCTACACAGTTAACTGTATTTGGCCAGCAGAATTACACTGCCATTGCCTGGATTCTCAGCAATATCTTCCACATAGTAAACTCCGTCTACCAACAATCCATACAAAGGAACAAAGAAAGTGAATGGCTACAGTAAATCATAATCCAGGACGAGGGAAACTCAGACACAGAGCGATCCCAAGTGCAAGCAATACTCTAAGACGTTGTATGAAGTCTAGTAAGATTCACAAATGTTGACAGCTTTTGTATTTAAAGTCTTGCTCCCTCTAGGAAAGGAAAAGCAGCAGGTATAGTAAGACAAGAGAGTGTATGCAACTGTTGTACCAGCTTCCTCTCCCCTGCAGTGATGTCCCACAAAATTTATTAAGTTGTTCTACAAAATCCAAATTTGTAGAGTCATATTCTAGTCTCCCATTCCTGACCTAACGTCTGGCTGGCAGGAGAAGAAACGAAAGAAAGCTGGGTACTTGTTTTCTTTGTGTGTTTATTTCCTCGTGTCCCGTGAGACAGAGAGAAAGGCTACAATGTGCAGTGCATGCAGCCTTTAAGCCCTCCTTATCTCCCTCACACAATCTCATTTTACAAAGTTGATATAATCTTAACAACGAGGCCTTTGATCCTCTGTCATTTTTGACAGAAACTGGCCCCCCACATTAAGATGCTGATGCATGCTTTACAAACACATACACGTGTCAAGCTAAGCAACACATGCCAAAGAGGAAGGTGAACTTGAACTCAACACAGGGAGGACTTCATACCATAAACAGATGGCAGAAAAAAACAGAATACCAAAATTAGACTAAAAAGCCCCTCAATGTGTTAATTTTCTAGTGGGAAATACAGAATACCGTCACGTAATTAACGAAAACAGACATGGTTGCACGTTCTGGCCCTTCTTTGCCTTTGAACTTTGTAGCTTTAAACTCTTTTATCCTCCGCATTGAAGGAAAAAGCAAAGCAGATCCTGAGCAAATGGAACTTGCTCAATATGGGAAGCACCTCACCGGGGCAGGTATTAAAGCATCTTATTACCTGATAGCTTTGTGTTCCATAACGATTTCTGCCCGGCTGGGGCAGGTCCAGGTTGTGCTGGGGGAGCTGGCACATTTCCTCCACTCTGCTGCATCCGCAGAGCTTTCTCGCGCTTTATTTCTTCCAGGGTTTTAACACGCACTTCTCCTTCTGGCTTGGCTTTACCTGCCGGCTCCTTCGACTGCACTTTGCTGGGCCCGGAAAGAGTGAGCACACTCTGCTTCTTGGGCTCACCCTCAATTTTTGCCCCTGCGCTGGGATCTTTGGTTTTACCATGCCATTCAGCCTGGGCTTTGGCTTGACTTTCTCGAAGAGCTCTCTCACGATGGATTTCCTCCAGTGTTTTCACATGGATCTCTCCCTTTGGCTTAGCAGCCTTCCCTGTCATCATCAAGAAATGAGAAGCACCAGCATTTAAAGAGAGTCCAACAATAGTTTAAGTCTCCAAAATTTGTCACAGTACTAAGGAAAACTAAGCCTGAGCGTTCCCAATAACCCATCTTAGGACAATAGCCTAACATTCTCCTCCTCCTCTGAGCCACTTGTTGTATTTTGAAGACCAGCCCTATCCAGAGAGAGTTGCTACACAGAAATGCTAGTTTACTTGATTACTTTTTCAGACTGCATTTCAAATTCCTGCTCCCGGCAGTGGCTCTATTCTAATTGTATATGATGGTTCACAGAAGCAGCTTAAAACCTTGACAAGGCACAAGCGGAAAATAAACACACACCTAGAGGCAGATTTCTGATAGTGGCTGTCAGAAGAGCTTCAGCACTCGAGCAAGGGGAACCAGTTCTTTGTTTTCATTTGAATTCCTTTTTAGGGCTGTATGAAAACGGTCTAAGTTCACGGAAAGGAAGAAGGAGAAAGTATATTTAATAGCCAGTTGTTACCTTTCGCAGTACTAGTCCGTTGAGAAGGTAATCCTAGTCTCTCCTTCACAGACTTGGGAACTTGAACTGCAAAACAGAAAAAGACCAAATTAGGGAGGCTGCATAAACGTCAACTTTGTGTTCACATTCGAAAACAAGGCAGGAAAGGTAACTTTGAATCCCGGTGATTAAGACCTCAGCCAACATGCAAAAAGAAACATCGCAGGAAAAGGACAAACAGAGAGCCTAAATACAAAACCCGTGAATCACATCCAGATGCCTGTTTAGTAGCTGTACCTCTCTTTGGTGCTTTGTCAGCATTTCCCGGAACCTCCACCTTCTTCCCCAGCCTTTCAGCAAGGCTGCGCTTCACGGGAAGGGCGCTTACATCAGCTTCAGACAGAGAAAACAAGGAATATTTTAAGAACATTTCTTTGCAGGAAGATTTGAGAACAGTCAACCACAAGCTTCTATTTTTCAAGCATATTTTCATAAAATTGCCTTTCAGCTGCTAAATGGTTTTTTTGCCATTTCTGCAGTCAACACAGATCTCCACTGCAACGCATTTTCCTCTCACACGTCAAAAATACTCTTCGATGCAGTCATATAGAGAAGGCGGCACCTAAATAACAGCTCATAAAAAGTTCTTACCCATGGAGGCTTTCCGTTTTCCTTGTTTCTCAGCAAGATCTAGTCGAACCACAGGTTCCTCCCCTAAAACAAAAGTAAAATTTTTCTATTTCATAGAGACCAGTAGCCAATAGAAATAGTATACTGTTAGCCCATGTCCAAAAAAACCCAGCAAGACACTGTTTTGACAGCTAAACCACACAAACTCATATTACAACTATAATTAACTTAGAAAAAGTATCCATAGTCTCAGTGTTTGCCTCAAATTCCAGCTGAATGTAGTCGAGAATGAATCTGAGTCTGCTTGACAGCTATACTTTGTGCAGAACAGAGCTGCATAAGCAAGCAGAATATTATTAGGTACCAATGCTGAGAAATATTCCTTTCTAAGGTGAATGTCTATGAGTAAAAGTACTTCTTCACTTCTTTCCCTTTCAAAGGAATTTGCACAACTCTAAACAATATAATTTATACACAGACTCCTATCGCACTACTGTCCACACGTGCCACTGTCAGCCTCTTTAAAGCTTCAGAAATTGCTTCTTACATAGCACTGTCCTCTAGAGCTCTTTCTTCTCGTTACTCTCCTGTTTTTCAGTTATCCCCCTATTTGCATACTGACACATTTTTTTCTTTCTCCTGCTACTGCACTTAACCTGAGCACCAAAGCTTTCCAGTACAACCAGGGACTTTCAGCATAAAAGCATGTTTTGAACAGAAGGCGGCAGCACCAGGAGGCTAACAGGGGTGAATTGCCTTCCTTCTTGCTTAACCTTCCAGTTGAGGAGTAATGAAATCAAAACAAAAGCATTAATTATTACCTTCCTCTGTAGACAGTGTCACAGTTCTCACCACTGTCCGGACATTTTCCTTTTCCGGAGCAGGAAAAATCATAGAATCGACGGGAGGAAGAGAAGATCTTGAAGGACCTTCTGCTCAGAGCAAGCAAAACATAAGGAAGTTTACCAAACAGAAAAAACTATCACGAAGAACAAAAAACTTTAATTATTCATTACTGTCAAACATACAGTGACCAGAGCATGCAAATAAGAGAGGTGACTAATTTGCCTCTGGTTGCCCTTGGAATTCCCATCTAGAATACCAGCTGGCTGAGAATCAGGTTGCTCGATGCCCCCAGCTAAACATGGAAGTCTATCCCTCAAGCAGCTCCCAGCCACCATCACCTGCCATTCTGAAGCCAATCAAATTTCACTTCTTTGGCAAATAGTTGGATTCACCAAAGCATAGCCAGCTACCCGGTATTACTGGAAGAATTTTTTTTTGAAAGAAAAATCATCACACAGGATGAAGGTGAAGAGGGTAAGAAAGTAGGGAATATTAACTCACCACCGTGTCTCTTAGTTTTTTCCTTCATTTTCTGCAATTTGATTTCTTCAAGTGTTTTTATTCCAAAATTCAGACCGTCCTCTGAAAACAGAAAACAGTTAATGAGACTAAGGCTTAGAGGCACTCACTGAGGACCACAGATCCTCAGGCTTCTTAGTGCTCAGGAACTTTCAGAAGTATTTAGAATAAAGCCTGTCAACACTCCTCACAAGTGAAACAACCATAGAATCAATGGCATTTTGCCCCTCCTTTCACCCTTCAGGGTAAAAACTGTAGTTTTAATTTTAATCCATTTACGTGATATTAGATCCCTCTATCGTTAGATATGGCTTTCAACAGTGGTTGCCAGGCTGCACGTGCAGCCATTTAAACTCCATGCTGTGACCCTGTTTTGTTCTCCAAAAGGAAAGAAAAGGAGTTCAACTTTCTGACCCAATGGGCACATGATGGTATCAGGGAGAAATGAGATCATGGAAATAACCGAGTCCATTCAGCACCCCTACATTCTGTTGTGTTTTTACGCCACATTGCTTTTGAGTTAATTGTCAAGTTCTCCTTCCGATTTATCCTACTACAGGTGCTGGAATACCTTGTTTAGCAGTAGTAGCACTGGCTTTCCGAGTGGAAATCATCCGTAATCCATTTTGGCCTTCCTCAGCTGGTTGCTGGACGGGAGTTTTAGTTTCTTCTCCTTCCGCAGAAAGCTGGTCTGAAGGGGAAAAATCTATTCAGTTATGCATAGGCCAGATTGTTCGTGATTATGTAGCTCATGCAATGACACTTCAGTCCATGGTTCCTATAAAAAAGCTTTTTTTTTTTTTTTTTTTTTTTTTAATACAGCTACACTGACCTGATGAACTCGTAAGTAGACTACCCTAGGACAAAACATCTAGGACTCTAGATTCTCTCTGCAGCTTTAACTACTACACAACATATTACTCTTCAGACAAAAAAAAAGGAATTTCCTTCCTAGTTTCACATAGAGCTTTACACAACAGACCAACTAAAGCCAAGAGTGGTTCTAAGCTTTCCTCCAACATTTCAGGTTCTGTCCACTGACTGCCAGACAAAGCCACCAGTGACCTGACCAGACTGCCTGCCCTATCGCTAGTCAGACCTCAGGTCATCTGTGATTTATACATTGATTTACAGCACAAATTCCTTCCAAGAACCAAAGACTTACACAATCATTTACAGCACAAATTCCTTCCAAGAACCAAACCATGCTCACCATCATCATCTTTATCATCATCTGCAGCATTGATTACAACTGGAGGGTGTGTAGGGCTTGGGACATTTTCCGAGTTTTCCACTACTTCAGGCTACTTCAGCAGGTTATTTATTTATTTATTTATTTTTAACTGTATTGAACCTCTCAAGTAAGCTAGGAGCAGACTAGGAACAACTGAGCACTTGTTAGAGTGTGCCTTTTCACCTGGACTCATGTTACTTTGAATAAATTAACAAGGATAGCTAGTGATAATTTGTGATTTAAGGAAAATCCAGATACGTGAGAGAAAGAGCAGCGTTAAAGCAGTTAAATTCCTGCATTCCTAAGTGCTCTCTCTAGCCAGTTTCTGAATGCTTCTGTTCTGTGGCTAGGATTTGGTCCGCTTGACCACAAGATCACTAGTAAAACAAGGATGCCGTCCAGTCAAACCTTCAAATGAATGTAACTTACCTAAGGTCTACCGTTTGCTATCAAAGCAGGTAGCTTTGTCCTAATATTCTGTACAGTTGACCAATTTTAGCACGGAACTGAAATGCAGTCAGTTTAATGGGAGGGCTTTGGAAGCTGCCTTCAACAGTCAGTTCAGCCCTGTAGTCAGAGAGCAGATCAAGCCATGTGCAGGGTTGTGACTTCTCTCTTTAGAAAGAAAACCACTGAGCCAGACAGTTCCATGTTGAGTATCACAACAGGGAATGACATTTCTTCCCTTTGTCTTTCAGATGCAGAGCTTACTGATGGAAGCCTTCAATACTCAGACTAAACCTACCATCAAAACCGACGACCTTTTTACCGTCCAAACCAACCATTTTTCCATCAAACCCAACAACTTGGGTTTTGAAATGAAACTGGTAAGCCACAAGTCTTTATTGAATCTATTTTTCAGTGAAAGGGTTTTCTCTGTAACCTGATCATTTAAACTGTTGTGCTTAAAAGAAGGTCACTTGCAAGAGCGGTTATAATCCATGCTATAAAATCGAATCATCCTCTGGAAAGGGAAAAAAGGAGCAATTATCTTGCATGTACTCTTGATAAAGGAGGAGCTACACAATGGTATATAGTTTCACACTTTGTTTTTGAGAATGTCCAGGCTTAAGTAACAGCTCTTGATGATAAATGAAAAGATTAATACGCAGTGGATTTACACAGAACATTACGTTTTTAACAATGATCGATACAGAGTATTTGTCATGCATATCACCTGTGTACACCAAGAAATACTTATTTCAATATATATCTGTACAGTATTTACATTTTATATTTAAACTCTAACTCAAAACTTTTTCCAAGAAAATACAGAAATGAAACTGGTAAGCCACAAGTCTTAATCTGCAGCATTTGGTCTACAACAGACCTGGCTTTTCCAGCAAGCGTATCTACATAGATATGTAACAAATCTTAAAAATAGGCATTGTTTTTATATATGAAGCATTATAAATGCTGCTTGGTTTATAAAGCTTCGGTTTTGTACCCGTTTAAAACTCTTCAAAATGTCAAGTGATTTAGAGCTTACTTTGTCAGAATATTTTATAATGTAAGTCAGTCCAGGGGAGTTTAACTATTATATACAGTTCTCTCCCTAGATTGCACTGGCAACGGGGCAGCAATTTAATGCTAGAAATAATATACTTCCTGCTACGATCTCCTCAGTTACATGTTACTCTAAATAATTATTTCTGCAGGGTATAAGAACTTCAAATACAGCAAACGAACTCTCAAGGCATTTCCTTTGTGCTTACAGGTAGACACCGTCGCCTGGCTGGATAAACAGATTTTCTTGAAGGTGTTATTTCAGCATATAAGAATTGATTAAAAAAAAAAAAAAAAGTGCTTCATGGCTTATTGGTTTTGTAATCTCACAGTTCTCCAGGAACACTTGATTTGCTGCATTTCACCATTACGCTCGTCAGTAGCACTGATTCTGGTTTATCACTATTTGCATTACAAATCTCCTTGTCCAAAGCCTAAACTGATGTATGCACTGCTTGAAAACAAAATTTGAAGTTGCAGAGCAGAAGACTCAAGTCATTAGGTTAGCAGCTGCGTAACCATACTGCTTTCCAAATATAAGATGTAGAGCTTATTGAGTTTCTATGAAGAGTTTAAATGGCTCCCATTAAGCAAAGATGTCCCCACACTGATACTTCCTCTTAAGCAAGGATTCTACCTCCTTTGGCTGAGGCTTGCTCCCTTACATTCGAACATTCATCCAAGTAGCCTGCAATTCCACATTCGTGGGGGAAAGTCTATAGAATAGAAAAGGTTCCTCCAGTCTCTTCCTCTCAGCCTTTTTTTGAAGCATGCAATAAAGCAAAACATTCACAGGCTGACCTTCCATGCAAAACAAGGCAACTTAGTAAGACAGGAACCGCAAAACTGATTGCTCTTTAAAGTTAAAATGAGATTTGAAATAGATCAAGTTAGCAAGTGGTGTTAAGTCTGTAAGTAAGTCTGTTTTTGCCAGTGCAGCACAGTTCCCTATCATGTAGCCAGAGCTGCTTCTGTAGCTCCAAGAAGCAAAACTGCTTTGACAAAATACTGTGTCATGAAAGCATTCGTTGGTGCGGTAGGCACAGCTCAGGTTCAACAAGTTTCTGAAAAAATGAGTACTAACAGAAGCAGCAGCGTCCAAAGAAACACTTTATGTCCCCACTGCAAAATGAGGGGCTTTACCTTGAGTGTTATGCACACTGTCAATAGAAAAGCACCGTAACAGAATCTGCCACGGCAGTTTGTATGTTACTGAAAGACCATCAGAGTGGGACTGCAGAAAGATCTTTCAGAAGTTCCAAAAAGCATGTGGGGGTGGGAGTATAGTTGTGTTAGATAACACAATCTTAGATAAAGATTTTGGTCTTAACGTAAAAGTAAGGGCGTCTACCGATTTCTTCAACTCCAACAACTGAAGCACAAGTCTGAAAAATCGCCTTTAAGAATGCAATGAAAATATTTAACTCTTCTGTATGTTCATAGTTTGTTGTCAAGCAAAGGAATGAATGCTGATGCCTTAACTATCAAGAGCTGTAGCTTACAGAAGGACTACACCTTCCTGGTTTTTTCCCTTTAAAAACGTTAAATGCATGTGAAATTATTTGGGGGTGTTTTCACATGCAAAGCCTAATGCGATGCGTGCAAGCCCTGTCATCTTCTTCCTTTAGTAGTGTCGCATTAAGGGGTGTAGCCGATTGACCGTTACGGGTGCGGTCGGCTTCAGGGTACTGAACTATCACGGCCACGGATCCACCACCAACGCAGCACGCCCTCGCTCTAGTCGCGTTCAAGGAGAACTGTCACGGCCAGGAACAATGCAATTAAGTGCAGTTTATTACGGCAACAGATACACAGGTCCTTTGGATTGCCAGTGATAAATTCACTGTCTGCAAAAGCAAGCTAGCATGCATGAAATGCACAGGTACACGGCCTAGGTATTAAGACGTTAAAAAGCATAAAGACGCTAGAGATTTCTAAGTTTCCGTGGAGACGCCTGGTATAACCAAGCGTTCAGATCTTACCTCGCAGCATCCCAGTGGGCGGGGGGGGGGGGGGGGGGGATGAGAGGCTCAGCCTGTCGACTGATGTCAGAAGGTATCCTTCGTGACAGTATCTCCCCCAACATTCCCTTTCTCTTAAGCCAATTGATATTATTTTCTATCTTTTAGGTGGAGCTTGAGTGACTCCAGTCATGCGTATCTTGGTTGTGATTGGTAGAAATTACCTCGCTTGCGTTTAAAGGTACAGGCTCCGAGAAATTCAGAGGATGTGCTCAGTGAGGGGTGGTTGCACCTTGGAGGCGGGTAGCTTTTGGGATGGAGGGGTGCTTATAATGCCTAGTCATTTAAGGCAATTACTCCACAAGGAGAAGCAAGGAAGAGAAGGGATAAAAGGGAAAAAACAAGAAGGAGAAAACCAGCTCCAGACTGACCTATAGTAACCTTTTGCTCATTAAGGGTCATTAAGGGTTAACACATTAGAAATCACACCTGTCAAAATGCTAATCCTTGCTAATGTGGGATTCGGTGTGTGTCCCCCTCCTCCTGTACCCCCTCCCCCCCGGTGTTCCTCTGTAATGCGCAAGCTCAGTAGAGATAAGTTAGGTGAGCTGTAATAACCAATCAAAAGGAGCCAAAGAGAGAGTTTTCACAAATTTCCTGTGTATGAATGACAGTGATTCGAGTCAGAGGTGTGCTTGCTTCGCGAAAGATAGCCAAGTACCTGACTCTGCAGAGTTCTGTAATTAATTATGTAATTAAAAGACCTTGGTGTGCATTCCAACTCTGGGTGAATAATTGGCGCGGTGCACTGGGCACGAACCTGCGGATAACATCTGTACTCAGTGTGATGCCTACAGACAATCCTTTACTGTTGGGACCTGCATATTTTTCTGTGCGTTCAACACAAACCCTTTGGCACAACTAGTTCCCTACGTAGCTGCCAGTTCACCACTCAGTTGCACTTCTGAAGAGGAAAAGCTATTTCCATCTAATGTAGGAGCACATACTCTAAATGCAAGCTTCACTCAGCTGGTCATTTACTGCAGGACAAGATTTGAAAACTGTTGTGGAGATTCTGTTGGGTTTTCTGCTTACAGAAAAATTAAGTGCTAGATCGCCCTCTACTCCACTTTGTAGTGCTGCGTTTAATGGAGATTCAAAGAATTTCATTTGCTCCTCCGTTTATGGACAATGAGCTGAAGGAACAGGTACAGCACGTTAGCCTGGAATGCCTTCCCTCCCAACCAAAGTAAACTGGAGCTGTAACTAACACAAGCAGAAACAAGGCTTCCACGTTTTCAGCTGAATAAAGTTCCAACAAAATCATCCTCTGGGATTTGAAGCTTACTTCAAATTACATGCCAACAACTCTTTTCCCTGAAAGGTCTTGCCCAGTTCTTACGTCATAGTAAAGTGTGTACCTATAAAATTTACAGTTAACGTCTTCACTTAGTTTGTCCAATTTTTGCATTATCGCTCAGCTGTGTGCTCATTTATAAGTTGATGCATGTATACAAGCTGCTGCTCAAGTCCTACGTCTTGTTTGCAATTCTTTGTTTCCTTGTTGCCAGCCTATTGTAAAGCGGATCCCTGCTGCTACTTGCTCTAGAAGAAAAGGAATCATCGGTTTGGTTACCAAATACCCGCTTCTGGAAACCAGAAGTGTTTTGGTCTCTCTTCCCTTCGAATGACTCCACACCTCTCATCAGATAATGGATTGCTGACCTAGAATCAGAGAACATCCCAAGGTGGAAAGGGCTCACAATAATGAGCGAGTCCAACTCCTGGCTCCACACAGGACCACCCCAAAAGCAGAGCCTATGTCTGAGAGCATTGTTCAAACACTTCTGGACCCCCGTCAGGCTCGGTGCCATGACCATTGCCCTGGGCAGCTGTCCCAGTGCCTGAGCACCCTCTCAGGGCAGCACCTGAGGCGCACGGGTCTCGGCGGGGCGGCCCGGGAGGGGAGGAGGACGGCGGGGCGAAGCGGCCGCTCCCTCAGAGCTGTCTCCCCGCCGCCTCGCCCGCAAGTCGGGGCTTTTTCGTGTCGGGGCTTTTTCGTGTCGCGCCCTCTGGCTCTCGCCGCGGGCGACATGCCGCTCCCCAGCGCGGACAGCTTGCGCGCGGGGCCTGCCCGCGGCGGCGGCGGGAGGGAAACCCCAACCGCAAAGCCCTCCCAGCAGGGAGAGCTCGGGGTGAGGGCCGGTCCGGCACCGACAGTAAAGACACGCCGGAGGAAACGCTCTGCTTTTAGCCGTGAGCACCGCGGCCAGGTTGAAAAGGCGTCACGCTGGAGCTCCGAGTTGGGCGGCGTTCCGAGGCCGTTGTGGCAGTTGTGGAGACGGCCTCGGCTGAGGTGGCGGCTGCTGTCGCTGCTGTCCCCTCTGTCCCCGCTGTTGCCGCTGTTCCCGGCGCCTGGAGACCCCCGGCAGCCCCCTGTGACAGGACCTGTGGCCCCGGGGAGCAGGACCTGTGGCCCCCTGTGCCCGCCGCCTCGTCGGCCATCCCGGCAGCAATCCTGCCAGCACAGAATAGCTCACTGGCTTTACGTGCGTTTCAGGGTAAAGTGACGATTAACTTCTATTTCCTGGCTTGGGTGCTGCTTTATTCTTTAACGGAGCTTCAGGTTTAAAGGTTAAACTCAGTTCTGTCAAGGTTAAACTCAGTTTCGTGAATGGCATCTTGGACAAAATCTTAAGCTGTGATTGACTCTCTGCTTAACAGAGGCCAAACGTGTACCTACTGAGAAGCAGGTCATAGGTGATAAGCCCTCACAAATTAACTTGCTATCACAAAGTGACGCCCAGAAAAAGTGTATTCAAAAGCTAGGCTCATTATAGAATCACAACAAAGCCATCATGACTGGTGCAGTAGACAGTGAGGTAGAGGGTGAGCCCTGGAAAGACAGAAGTAAAGTAGCAGCGAAATGCAGGTACCTTTGTGCACACGAAGCAGAAAAGCGCAGGCAGTAAAGTAATAGTGCTCCATTACTAGCGTGAGCAACAATTATATATAAATCGCAACCATTATCTATTAGATAATAGGTAATAATTAATAGATAATTGCAAAGCTCCAAAAATGCAATAAATAACTGATTCCCCTCAGAGAATGTCATTTGCATTTTTATATTAAAAAGACTCCAGAGTTGTAATGGATTAAAATCCTACGAAAGTGAAAGAAATGGCATCAGCCACTAGTTCTGCAGAAGCTAAAAGTAATACTGATAGAGTTTTGATGGAAATTTTTCCTTTGTGTGTTTAGTTTGGGGATTCCTTTTAAATCATTCATACCAGCAATTTAGTTCTTCAAGGCCGTTTCTTTGAGATTAAGTGACAGGACTTGTACTACTCTTTTCTTCTTGGAATGCTTCTTGGTATTCTTACGTCAGCCAGAACATTTGTCTCTGCCGCAGATGAGAACAATGACCATAGTTAACAAGCCCAAATCTTCAAAGTCTAAAAAGCCATCTTCAAGGCGGTCTGGCAAATCCAAGAAACCGAGTACTAAAAAACCGATGTCACGCACCGCAAACTGGGGCCGGATACCACCTGCAGAAGATTCAAGCCAAGTCTCTGTGGCCCAAGGATGTGGAGGTGCTATTTATTGTAGATCCTCTGAAAAATCTAAGCCTTTTGCCCAAAGAGATCTAAGTAAGTGTGCGCTTTATCCTGCCTCTGTTTTCTTCAAAACAAAAGTAGAAAGTGCAGTTCTTACTTGTTGCACTGATAGAGAACGGGACTACTGTGAATAAAGACTTCCAAAGCGATTCTCCTAAGGCAACTGAAGTGACTGACGTTACAGAAATTAATTTTGATATATTTACAGTCGACAGAGAAATATGGGGAGCATTTTGTAATGCACAGATTCATCCATATCTTTTCTGTTTTGCAAAGAAAAGTGTTTGATTGTTGCTATTCACAGGTTCCATTATTCACAGGTTTTTGAATGCTAAGATTGCTCAGGAAAAGATCTGATATTTGTAGGGGTACCGTCATTCCTAGTTATTTGTTTTTACATTGTCCTTGCATTTATTACCATATAATTTCAAGTCTAAGTTTGTGGTTGAAGTTATAATAAGGAAAAAAGCATATAATAAGGAAAAAATTAAAATGGTTGACTAAACTTTTTTTTCCCAAAACGTTGTGTTGACCAGCCAATTTGAATATGGCGGTATTAAAGGTGTCTGCAATAAGTTTTTCTGTTTTGGATTGTAGCTAGTTCCTCTAGGTGCTCCCGCAGAATAGTATTTTTACTATGCCTATATATACTTTATATATTTACTATACCTATATATACTTAATACCTTTCTTAGAAACAAACAAACAAAATCTCTTTTTAAATATAACTTTCTTGCAGTTGTTAATGATGGAATTGCTCCGCCACAAAGGATTCTTTTTCCACCTGAGAAGATACGTATGGATTGGCAAGAAACACAAAGTGTTGGAGTTGGCCTGTACAATCTTGGCAACACGTGTTTTCTTAATGCTACTCTACAGTGTTTGACCTACACCCCCCCACTTGCCAATTACATGCTTTCTCTTGAGCACAGCCAGTCATGTGAGTACTTTCTAACAGTATTTTAAATCTGTTGGATAGCTGTGAAGGTGAAAGAACAGCAGTGATTCTGTGAGACAAACTTACTTGCCTGATTTTACCTGTAGAAGCTGGCTTTGAGCATTGTATTAGCAGCGGGCTCGGAATAGCATATGGAGTGCGTTTAATGCACCATGTGTTTTTTTTGTTTGTTTGTTTGTTTGTTTTTTTAAAAGGATCTTTTCTTGCTTCATGGGAATAATGAAGTGCATTGGACAGTAATGCATTTAATGAACATTTGGCATTTGGGCTATTTGGGCTTCCTGCTGCTAGAAAGGCAATAAAATTTAGGATGTTGGCATCATAGGTCTTTAGTCTGCACAGCCGAGGTTCCATAATGCACTACAATAAAGGGTCTGTTTGTTGTTGAACCAATTAAAAAAAAAAAAAAAAAAAAACCTAGAAAGCAATATGAGCTGTTATGAACACGACTAGATTTTTTTGTGGGACTGAATTAAAATCTAGACTGATTTTGTCCTAAATAAAATGTTGTACTATAAAGTAAATGTTGTACTAAACCTGTATGCTTTTTAGGCTGGTATCTTTGTATCGATACCTAGAAATTTAACTGTTTTCTTCCTGTATATAGAAATCGTTTCAGTTAAGAATCCTGTTGAAAAAAGGAGGGCAGAAGTACTATTACATACATTACTGTAATTTTTCCTTTCTCCCAAAGGACTCGTAGCTCTGTATCATGAAGCTCACCTGACAGCACTGTGCTGAAAATAACCCACATTCTCTTAATGCTGTATCATCAACGTCAAATATTCTTTCCTCATACATTTTGCAACCTGTGGAGTTCACATTCCTGTCAGCCTTTACAAACGTGACTTTGCAGTAGTCTTTTAGATTTCTCATCACAAAATGCACTTGAATACAGGCTTAATGGATATTTTTATTCTATAAAGTTGTGTGAAATGAAATGTTAGGAGGCTGTTGGGACAAGGAGAGTGGATATTGTATCTATAGTTTAAATGTTACTTATATGTTTGTTTGTAGTTATGTCTGTTTCGCTAGACTGGGATGCTTTCTTCTTTCACTCTTCAGGTCGTGAACAAGATTTTTGCATGATGTGCACGATGGAGACTCACATTAACCAGGCCCTGCGTTGCACTGTTGATGCCATCGAGCCTACGCGTGTTATCAATAATCTCAGTCGTAAGTGGCTTCAGATGTGTTTCTTTTTCAGCATCTTGTAATCTTCAAATAATTATTTGATGTGTATAAATGGTTTTAACACTATAAAGAAGAGAGATTTTAGAAACAGGAGAATTACTTCATTTTTAAATGAGGTAAATACTATCATCTTCTTATTTAGGAATAGGACAACATTTCCGTTTTGGCAGTCAAGAAGACGCACACGAGTTCTTGCGCTATACTGTTGATGCTATGCAGGAAGTGTGCTTGAATGGAAGCACCAAGTAAGCATAAACAAATTCACTTTTATACGTTCTCTAGCACCTTTTAGGCCTTTATTTACTATCAAAACTGAAAGTCTAGGTCATCCTTGGTTTTCATAAAACTCTTTGAAGAGTTAACTGTGTGCCTTAAATCTTCTGAGGTCTGATTATAATTTATTTCCAGATTGGACAGATCTTCTCAAGCTACCACCACCATTCATCAAATATTTGGAGGATTTCTAAGATCAAGAGGTACTTTTAAAAATATTCCTGTCCTTAGAACTGATCTGTGTCTTTTGTCGGTAGTAAAGCAGTCTGTAGTTTGTCTGAAGTAGTATCTATCGACAACTTGAATGTGGACAGTTAGTCTCCTTCACGTGTTGTTAAGCATTTATATTTTGCTTCCAGTGAAGTGCTTGTATTGCAAAGCAGTTTCGGATACGTATGAGGCATTTCTTGATATCACTTTGGATGTAAAGGTAGGAGGTTTTGTAAATATAATTCATGATGTTTAAGTACATGTATAACTTTCTAAATTAAACTTGTTTAACTTAAAAAACCAAACCACGTACAATGTTAAAATATAAGAGCTTGGTGGTGGTTAGAAAGTGGATTGGACTTTGTCCTTCTGTGGAACCCCTGTAAATAGTCTCCACGTCTGCATTGGGTTTAAGGGGAAAGAATTTTACTGCTGCACAAAGTATAATACTGTCACACTTCTTTGTTGTTCTACCTCAATATACATCTAATTGTTAGACTGCTGGATTTGTTGCCAGTATTGATGACAAAGCACACTATAGATGCTGTCTGCGTTACTGGAAAATGATTTGTTTCAAAGTAGAATGACTTCCAGGTGAGGTAAACGCTGAGCATGCTCTTTCTGCCTCCTTCTTGACAGTGCTCATAGTAGATCGCTTAAGTATGTATTAGTCAGGTTCTCTTATAAACTCCTAGTGCGTCTCTGGAATTTTGAATTTACAGTGACTTTACGCTCTTCTTTCTCGCTCCTCTAGGCGGTTTCATCTGTTACCAGAGCTCTAGAACTATTTGTGAAACCTGAAGAGCTGGATGGAGAGAATTGCTATAAATGTAGCGAGTAAGATCATTACTAATTATGTCTTAATACTAGATATTAGTTTTATATATTACATGACTTAGAGCGTAAGTTATCCTTTAACTTCATTTAGAAATAAGGAGACGCAGCTTTGTTGTTGTTGTTGTTGTTGCTTCATTTCGTAGTAGTGGTGAGCTGAAGCAAGGAGCTATGGAGAATGATTTGGAGTGGAAGGCAGCAGCAGGTTCCTGCAGGTCCCAGCGTTCACTGTGAAACAAAGTTAGATTGAGTGTCAGGGAATGTGAGCTGGCTCCGTGGTAATGAATGTTAGCAGCCTGTGCTGGCTCACTAAACAGCGTCTTGCACAGCTCTTGAACTGTGAAACCTGTCGATGTGGACTAATGCCTGAAATGAGCTCCCTTAAGCCTAACCCGTGCACAGGGAAAGCCTATTGAGTTCAGGCGCTCTCTGTGCTGATCAATATGTAAGATGTTTCTACGTATGTGAGAAACAATTGAACATTTGCATAAGATGGTTTGGCAAAACAAGCTGTTAGTCAAACATCCCCTCAGAAAAGCACAGAGTGCCCGGCTCAGTTCTGTAGGATTCATGCCTGACCCCTCTAAATGAAAAATGCAGTATCCACTTCTTGTTGTCGGATACTAAGGAAATTAGGGTGTCGAATCAAGAGCGTCCAATAGGTTATTAAAGCAATTTAATCCCAGGTTCGTCTTGGCCTGCGGATCCTAGAAAGCAACATGCAGCGTATTCAGGATTCTCATAACTGATGTCTGAGGAAGAGAAAGAACTG
Organism: Anser brachyrhynchus; assembly: GCF_964034855.1. NCBI lineage: Eukaryota > Metazoa > Chordata > Aves > Anseriformes > Anatidae > Anser > Anser brachyrhynchus. The sequence continues at coordinate 65,689 of NW_027663966.1, read as the reverse complement.
TAATAGCACCTCACATCTGAATTGCATGGTCTTTCCTTAATGTGCTCTTTGAGGTGTGATCGGTTCAGTCACACTTAAAGCCAGAATTTTCTGTCTTTTTGTGAGCTTAAAAGGAAAGGCCTTGCACATGTACAGTACTTTTTCCATTGCTGATAACTGTTATTAGTCTTATATATAACTCATTTTTAATATTTTTTGTTTATATTTTATAACTCCCTGGTAATACGCTTTCATGAGAGATTCCTGTTCCCGCTGTGCTCTGAGTTGTTGGTAAAACTTACCTTCTTCTCTGTATTAACAAACGTGACATGCAGTGCATGGGTTTATGAAAAGAAAAAACCAAACATATGATGCAAGTAAATATCATTCAAATAGCATAAGCATGCGTGAGACATTAAAAGGAGTTTGTTTTGGGGGCGAAAAAGAAGATGCTTTCAAACACTTGTCTCTGCTTGTTTTTAAGGTGTAAAAAGATGGTTCCTGCATCCAAGAGATTTACCGTACACCGTTCTTCCAACGTTCTCACAATATCACTGAAAAGATTTGCAGATTTCACAGGTGGAAAGATCAACAAGGTATATTAAGAATATACCTTAAGAATATAGAGAAATGGTCTGCTTTTATTTTCATTTTCTCTTTTTTTCACTTTTCTCTTAATATCAGTAAAGTTCCTGCTTGACAAGAAGCATAAACTTTCCTCTGAGAAGGCTAATTCATCAGGAAACAGTTGTCTGCAACTTCTAGTATTAAACGTTGCTTATGGGAAGACTTATTTTTAGTGAATCAAGAGATATATTCATATAATTCCAGTCTCTGTTTTTTGGAAATGTTTTTCTCTGGCTAGTCTGCGAAGTACTCTGATATAATTTTTCTATCTTCTTGGTCTCTCTTTAGGAGGTAAAATATCCTGAATATTTGGACCTCCGAGCCTACATGTCTCAATCAAGTGGAGAACCACTCCTCTATGCCTTATATGCGGTGCTGGTGCATCATGGAATCAACTGTCGCACAGGACACTATGTATGCTACATGAAGGTAGAAGTCAACATCATTTCTAACAGGGTAAAAGGTTGTGCTGGCAAACCAGTTAAAGTGTTACTAGTAGTACTGTTTCTAGGCAAAAAGATTTTCTGAAATAATCCCAAACTTGAAAATGGGATCTTGTATAAAATCTTAAGCTGTGATTGACTCTCTGCTTAAGAGAGGCCAAACGTGTACCTACTGAGAAGCTAGGTGATAAGTGTTTTTGTACACTTATAAGTGGTCATTTTGTAAAGAGACTGCTGAAAAATCTGAACAGTGCTGCTGCAGAACTCTGAATGGGGGGCTAGCAACTGTCTTAACTGATCTGGAATCTTGAGTTTACTTTTCAGTGGACAGGAGGAGAGTCTCTCAAGGCAAACAGAGAGAGAAATAACACCCGATACTCATGTCAACATAAATTTATGCTCAGAGTGTAGGTGTAGGAACAGCGTCGGTATGTATATGGAACATCGGGAGAGGAAACTATATCGGTATTTACAGCTTTTCTACTTCCTTGTCAGAGAGACGTTATCTCCAAATTAGAAATTGATGTATTTTGAATAAGGGCTGGTGGATCGGATTTATTCTTACTAGTGTTAATATTTGCTCTTGAATAGTACTTAATATCTGGTAACGCATCAATCAATCGTCAAAAATAAACTTAAAAATGTGTAAGGCTTATCTCGTTGGTCGATACAAAGACCAAGGTCTTTTCTCTTTTCTCTTTTTTTTTTTTTTCCCAGTATTGTTTTTCTGTTTTCCTTCTCACTGCAGTCTTGATTTTGTTTCTTGTCCCTTAAGTATGTTTTCAATGTGTTGTTGAAACATTTTCCCTTTCAATCCGAAAAAAGGAGCTGTCACTGGTGTCTGCAAGTTGAAGACTGGAGCTTATCCGAAAATCACTGAGCCCAAGAGCTGTCACCTTAGTCTTCCAATAGGACGGGGATGTCTTCATTTCTCAGTTAAATGCATTTTTCAGGTTTGTGTATTATTTTCTCAGGAACGGAAAGTGTGCGCACAATTTGCCAGTTGTGGGACTAGGAGTTCTCCTATTTCCTGTGCTTTGTTTAACCTGTCTTAAGTTTAATGGATAGCAATCAAGGTGTACTAGAAATCTGAAAACACTTTATGCTTTGTTCTCTCAGTCATTTTGGTATAACAAACTAGCTTATGGTTTAAACCCTCCATTAGGTTAGCATTTTCCCTAAACGTAACAAGTCCCTGTGTGCTACAGGAAGACAGTAACAAAAAATTAAGTATAGATATTCATCCTGTCATTATTCAGCTTCTGCCTATGGACACACAATTACGCTTATTTAAAGCGGTATCCTCTTGAAACCTAATCAGCATGTTAGAAAGGACTTAGTTATCGGCTTTTGTCCTGGAGGGCTGAGGTTTGGTCTGTTTTGTTTTACATTCAGCATTTCCTTTTCTAGCTTCCATTCCCCTGTTGTTTTGCATGAGGAAAACATGCAGCTTTACAAAGTAGAACGGAAAGAGATGCTTTTCAGTCTAACTTTTCAGTTTTTTGTAGGAGTTTTAAATGTGGTGGGTGCAAAACAGCATAAGTACTGCTGCCAAAGTTATATTCAAACAAGTATTTCTTGGAGAAGCAGAAGAAGCCCAGGGAGAAATAAATTTACAAACATGCTCTTCATGCTCTCCTTTCCCAAGATTTCTCTGAGATATATCCCATAGTCTGTGGGTTTTGAGGTATGTGGTTCCCAGGAGTGAAAAGGAGGGCCAAACAGCTCTCCTCTTGGATCTCAACGTGCCAGGGCTTTAGTGTACTGCCACTTATGGCTCCGCTTTTCACCTGGAAAAAGCGACCTCATGCTGTAAACTGAGGAGCCCTGCAATTGTTCTACTTGTTGTTCACTTGTGGTCACTTTGAAAAATACCAGCTAAATTACTGGCAAGACTGCACCCGTTCTTAAAAACAAACAACCCCCCCAAATCATCTGTTTTCCTCTTACAGGTAATTGAAGTACTCCCCAAAGAAGACAGTTCACTATCCATAGGCAAGTTTTATTTTTAAACATTTTCTACATTTTATACCTAGCCACAACTTAACAACCAGTTAACAGTTGGTGACAATCCTGTTCAGTGTTGAAAATGTCATTCTGGCATAGGAAACAAAGGACTTCATCTTCTTGCTTTACAGCTGAATGTCTTCTACATAATGTTTGGAGAAGTGAAATCTTGCAAGAGGTTTTCAAAAATTCTGCCCGGTTTGGATGATGAAGTAAATTGCCATAGTCAGTAGATTCTGGCACTGACAAGTTCCTTCAAGCTAAAGAGGGAGTGCGATTGTTGCAAAGCATGTCTGTATTTTGAGACAGGGACGACCACAAGTTTTAATCTTAAAATACGACATGGAGGGGAGGCTGGTTGTTCACACATTCTTGCAAACATTAATACAATCTGTCCCATTATCAAGAACAAAATTAGGGACTGAACGGAGGTCTTTCAAATACCAGTGTTGCAAAAATAGACTTTTTATGCTACTAATGTCAAAAGAATCCTGATTGTACTAAACTGTAAGTGTCTCTTCTAGCTGATAAATCAGGAACAGCACAGAAGAAAATGCGTCTGCTCTAATGCTCTTTGGGCTTCGGTGAATTCTCTGGCCAGCAGATGGCGAACTCGCTTATTCTAAACCAGTCAAAAGTATAGGGAGAAAGTAAATGTCTTGCACACATTACACAAGTCCAGGGCATTGGGATCACTGGGCTACATGAGTGAAAGAGATGCACCCCAACAGTACCCCACTTAGATACGCTGCTTGAAACATAAGCAGGATAGGAGGGCTGTGCAAAGCAATTTTGGTAAATTGAGAAATTCATGTATTTCATCAAGCCTGAAGATACTAATTAGTTTCATGTGGGGGAAGGTCAGTCTTTCAAAGAAAAGAAAAAACGTCTCTTAAGCAGGATTTTCTGAATGGTGGAATCTAATCTGAAAAAAGGCTACTTCAGCAGGTTATTTATTTATTTATTTATTTTTAACTGTATTGAACCTCTCAAGTAAGCTAGGAGCAGACTAGGAACAACTGAGCACTTGTTAGAGTGTGCCTTTTCACCTGGACTCATGTTACTTTGAATAAATTAACAAGGATAGCTAGTGATAATTTGTGATTTAAGGAAATTCCAGATACGTGAGAGAAAGAGCAGCGTTAAAGCAGTTAAAGTCCTGCTCTCTCTAATAAGTGCTCTCTCTAGCCAGTTTCTGAACGCTTCTGTTCTGTGGCTAGGATTTGGTCAGCTTGACCACAAGATCACTAGTAAAACAAGGATGCCGTCCAGTCAAACCTTCAAATGAATGTAACTTACCTAAGGTCTACCATTTGCTATCAAAGCAGGTAGCTTTGTCCTAATATTCTGTACAGTTGACCAATTTTAGCACGGAACTGAAATGCAGTCAGTTTAATGGGAGGGCTTTGGAAGCTGCCTTCAACAGTCAGTTCAGCCCTGTAGTCAGAGAGCAGATCAAGCCATGTGCAGGGTTGTGACTTCTCTCTTTAGAAAGAAAACCACTGAGCCAGACAGTTCCATGTTGAGTATCACAACAGGGAATGACATTTCTTCCCTTTGTCTTTCAGATGCAGAGCTTACTGATGGAAGCCTTCAATACTCAGACTAAACCTACCATCAAAACGGACGACCTTTTTACCATCCAAACCAACCATTTTTCCATCAAACCCAACAACTTGGGTTTTGAAACGAAACTGGTAAGCCACAAGTCCTTATTGAATCTATTTTTCAGTGAAAGGGTTTTCTCTGTAACCTGATCATTTAAACTGTTGTGCTTAAAAGAAGGTCACTTGCAAGAGCGGTTATAATCCATGCTAATCCATGCTCCGTGCTGTTCCTTACAGTCAGCACACCAGGTTCCCCCAGTGCGGTAACATGTAAGGGTGGAAGCCTAGGGAACACTCAGGTAATGCTGCTATAGCATACCCTGAAAGCCTCCTCAATGCTCTACAGTTTCTTTAAAATGTGAATGTTAGTTTAATTTTCCTAGTCACTTTAAGCAATTACTCCACAAGACCTTATTGTTCTCCACAACTCCCTCTTAGAGGTTGTAGCAGCGTGGGGGTTGGTCTTTCTCCCAAGCAGCAAGCAACAGGAGAAGAGGAATTGGCCTCAAGTTTCACCCAGGAAGGCATGGGGTGGATATGAGGAAAAAATTCTTCCCTGAAAGGATTGTGAGTCCTTGGAAGAGGCTGCCCAGGGAAGGAGTTGAATCACCGTCCCTGCAGCTCTGCAAAAGACGTGTAGATGTGGTGCTTGGGGACGTGGTTTAGTGGTAGACTTGGCAGGGCTGGGTTAGCGCTTGGACTTGATGACCTCAGAGCTCTTTTCCAGCCTAAAGGATTTGACAATTCTATGGTAATAAGCACAAGTGCTGAGACACAGAGCTGACCAAGCAAACATAGAGACAAGGACAAGACATGAACCATGAGGATTCTTAACAGAAGAGTAGAGAAAGCAGCTAGAAATAGAAGATCTTTTTAGAAGAGAACTTTCCAAGCTAGAGAAAGAGGAAAGCATATGTGTGTAACTTCAAACTTGAACAAGAAAGGAAAAGCATGCTAAACACTGACAAGAAAAACACAAAGAAATATAAACACCAACACTTCAGACTAAAACTTCAAGAATGATTTGGCATTTGTTATCTTGTTGAGGTTTACGGAAGTTGCCAGAAATATTTTTTTTCTGGGGGTGAATCTGATAAATTATCTTAAATTTAACTGTCACTGACAAACCTGTGAGTCCGAGGAAATAGATACTGAGTGGTGTCCCAGTAGGCAGGAGGGCAGCGGTGGCTGTGTCACCCAGGTGTCACAATGGGCAGCGGTGGCTGTGTCATCCAGGCGTCACAGTGGGGCCGTGACATGGCAGCCCAGTCAGGATAAAAGGCCCCTGGTTGCAGGCAGGCCCCAGTCGGGATGGAAGCCCCTGGCAGCAGGCAGCAGAGGGCAGAGCAGGGCAGGACAGGGAGGTGAGTGCGCGATGGAGCAGGGGCTGAAGTGCAGTGCGAGCCTGAATGGTCCAGGAACCAATGTGGGGAGGAGATGCTTGTGTGCTCATCCCAGTGCAGAGATGATGCCTGGGTGCCTGAGAAGGTGCCCGCGGGACTCAGGAGCTGCTTTCTTGCTTGATGGAAGTTCTTGGCTATGGCAAGAAGAATCTGGGTGCTCCCCAGGCTTCTTAGCTGCTGTGTCCAGATACTCCCTGGGTGTGCAGGGAGATGCTTGGTTTCTCCAAGAAGACAGCTGGGTGATGCAGAGATTTTTTTGGATGTCTCAGGAAGATGGATTGGTGATCCTGGCTGTTTCTTGGTGGCTCCAGAGAAATGCTTGAGTGCTATTTGGGGATGCTTGTGTACCCTAGGAGATGTGGTTGTGTGCCCAAGGGAGAGGCTAGTTTGATCCAGGGTAAAGCTGTGTTTCTCCAGGGAGGATTTTGGGTGCTCCAGGGAGATGGTTGGGTGCTTTTTGTGTGATGCTTGGCTCCAGGGAGATGCTGGAGTGCTGTGGGGAGATGCTTAGTTCCTGCTCTTTGGTATCTGTGTCCCCTGGGGGGGTGCGTGCATGAGCACGGGGACATACTTGAATGACCCTGGTAGGTACTTGTGCAGCCCTCAGAAGCTCTTGGGTGCCAAGGGAGGTGCTTCCCATGTCCAGTGGGATGTTTGTGTGCCCCAGGTGGTGTTTTGGTGCCCTGGGGAGATGCTTGGGTTCTCCAGTCAGATGTAGGACTGTGGTGGGAAGGTTCCTGTGTGAGGTGCAATGAGGTGCTTGGGTATTGCAGGGAGGTGCTTCTGTGCTGCAGGGAGATGCTTGGGTGCCTGGGGCAGAGCTTTGTGTGATTAGGGGATAGATTTTTGTGCTCTAAGGTGCAGCCAAACATTCCCCAGACCATTCCCCATCTTGGGAGCACCCAAGCATCTCCCCAGAGCACCCAACCATATTGTACTAGGAGTACCCAAGCAGCTCCCCAGAGTACACGAGCATGTCCAAGGAGCATTCAGGCACCTCCCTAGAGAAGACATGAACCTCCCTAGGGAAAGAACCAGTCTCCCTTGGGAATACAAGCATCTTCCTGGAGCACTCTCCACGACACCCAAGCCTCTCGCCAAGGAACATAAGCACCTCTTGAAATCACCGAGATTTTCCCCAGGGCACACAAGCCTTGTGTTGGAGTAGACAAGCATCTCCCCAGGACACCTAAGCACTACATTCTACCTGTGAGGCATCATCCAAGAGCATTCCAGCACCTTCCAGGAGATCCCAACATCACCCTGAGCTCACAAGGTTCTGCCGGGCTCAGCCAGGCATCTCTCTGGAGCACCCAAGCATCATTGTAGGGCATCCAAACATGACCCTTTTAAGGACCCAAGCATTTTGGGTAGACCTGTGCGGTGCCAGGGGTTGGACTTGATCATCCTTATGGGTCCCTTCCAACTCGGGCTATTCTATGATTCTACGATTCCCCAGCAGCAGCAAAGCATTTCCCCAGGAACACGGCTATTTCCCTGAGGCACACAAGCATAACCCCCCGAGAACGCAAGCATCTTCCTGGAGAACCCACGCATCTCCCCACAGCACTCAGGCACCCCACTGCAGCATTATTGAAACATCTCCCCAGGGAACCCAAGCACATCCCAAGGTACTTTGACATCCGTCCAGAGCTCCCAAGCAAGTTCTTTCAGCATCTCGGTCGTTCAAAAAGCACCTCTGTGAAGCATGCAGAGACCTCTGTGGAGTACCCTAACTTGTCCCTGGGGTAGGAGAGGTAGATACCCAGGATCCCCAAGCATCACTCTGGTACACCCATCACATCCTTGGTACGCAAAAGCACCTCCCCGTGCTGCACAAGCAATTTGCTGAGGCAGCCAAAGATCTCCCCAGAGCACCCAGTCACCTGCGTGGGATATTCAAAAAGCAAAGCGCGGACAGAAAAGCAAAGCAAAAAAGGTCCAAAAATAAAACAAAGCAATGCAATGAATATGTACCTATAAAAAAAAAAAAAAAAAAAGGACAAAAAAACCCAAGGAAAGCAGGGCCAGGAAAAGCAAAGTAAAGCATGTCCAGGAAAGGCAAAGCAGTGCAAGGCAGAGCAAAGAAAAGCAGAGCAGAGAAAGTAAAGCAAAGCCATGGCAGGAATACAAAGCAAAGCAAACCAAAGGAAAGCACGGCCTGAAAAAGCATGGTCAGGAAAGGCAACGCAGAGCAAGGCAAAGCGAAGCAGTGCAAAGCGAAGCAGTGTAAACTTGTACAAGGAAAGTCCCAGCAGTGCCAGGAAACGTATAGCAAAGTAAAGAAAGCAGTTTGAGGCAAGGCAAAGCAGAGCAGAGACAGTAAAACCAAGAGGTGCCAGGAATAGGAAGCGAAGCAAAGCACGACAAAAGAAAGTGTGGCCTGAAAAAGCAAAAGAAAACATGGCCAGTGGAGGCAAAGCAGAGCAAGGCAAAGCAAAGCAAAGCAAAGTAGCACGAGGAAAAGCAAAGCATTGCCAGGAAAGACAAAGCAAACAAAGCAAAGCAAAGCAATCTGAGGCAAAGCAAAGCAAAGCAGGGGCAGGAACAGCAGAGGAAAGCAGAGAAGGAAAACCAAAAGTGTGCCCGGAAGAGCAGAGCAGAGCAAAGCAAAGCAGAGCAAGGAAAAACAAAGAGAAGCGAAGCAAATGTAAGGAGCTGGCGGCCAGCCCTCTTGCCGGTTCCCAGTGTCTGCGGGGCAAAGACCGCAAGGCCCTCATGCCGGGTAGAGCTGGCGGCCAGACTCGGACGGTGGCTATACCCTGCTCGCCCGCTCCCCGGCCTCCTTGACACCTCATAGTCCGCCGTGGCAGTGGGCAAGAACCATGTCTTGCTTTACCTGGGTTTATATTTACTTATTTATTGATTGATTGATTGATTTATTGTTGCCTTTCTTCCACTGTACTTATCGTCGTTGAAAACCTCACCCAACACCGTCCCCGGAAGGGTAACTGTGGGGACCGCCTAGCGGCAGGCCACACGGCTGGGGCCACAGAACTGATAATGTCGGGTGGCCAGGCCTGCTGCCCCCACCCTCGAGTTGCGAGGGGACAGTGTCCGGGCTGCGGGGAGGCCCAGCTGTGTGTCTGAGGGTTTATGCGTTCCGAAATATACCGATAGCCTCATCGGCAAAATCGTCGGGACAGTCTGCAAAGGAAGCCTAGCGCAGCACAGGAGAGCAGAGAAATGAAGAGGAAAGCAGAGCAAGGCAAAGCAAAGCAGTGCAAACTGGTACAAGGAAAGTCCCAGCAGTGCCAGGAAACGTAGAGCAGAGTAAAGAAAGCAGTTTGAGGCGAGGCAAAGCACAGCAGGAGTAGGAAAAGCAAAGCAGAGCAGAGAAGGTAAAGCAAAGCTGTGGCAGGAAAACAAAGCGAAGCAAGACAAAGGAAAGCGTGGCCTGAAAAAGCAAAAGAAAACATGGCCAGTGGAGGCAAAGCAGTGCAAGGCAAAGCAAAGCAGTGCAAACTTGTACAACGAAAGTCCCAGCAGGGCCAGGAAACGTAGAGCAAAGTAACGAAAGCAGTTTGAGGCAAGGCAAAGCAGAGCAGGGGTAGGACAAGCAGAGCAGAGAAAGTAAAACCAAGAGGTGCCAGGAATACAAAGCGAAGCAAGACAAAGGAAAGCGTGGCCTGAAAAAGCATGGCCAGGAAAGGCAACGCAGAGCAAGGCAAAGCGAAGCAGTGCAAACTTGTACAAGGAAAGTCCCAGCAGTGCCAGGAAACATAGAGCAAAGTAAAGAAAGCAGTTTGAGGAGGCAAGACAAAGCACAGCAGGGGTAGGAAAAGCAAAGCAGAGCAGAGAAGGTAAAGCAAAGCCGTGGCAAGTATACGAAGCAAAGGAAAACAAAGGAAAGCGTGGCCTGAAAAAGCATGGCCAGGAAAAGCAAAGCGCGGCGAGGAAAACCAAAGCCAAAAGGTCCAAAAATAAAACAAAGCAATGCAATGAATATGTATCTAAAGTAAAAAAAATAAAATAAAATAAAAGGCAAAAAAAACCAACAAGCAAAGCAGGGCCAGGAAAAGCAAAGTAAAGCGTGTCCAGGAAAGGCAAAGCAGTGCAAGGCAGAGCAAAGCAAAGGAAAGTAGCACAAGGAAAAGCAAAGCAGTGCCAGGAAATGTAGAGCAAAAGAAAGAAAGCAGTTTGAGGAGGCAAGGCAAAGCACAGCAGGGGTAGGAAAAGAAAGCAACGTAGAGAAGGAAAAGCAAAGCAGTGCCAGGAATACAAAGCAAAGCAAAACAAAGGAAAGCATGGCCTGAAAAAGCATGGCCCGGAAAGGCAACGCAGAGCAAGGCAAAGCGAAGCAGTGCAAACTCGTACAAGGAAAGTCCCAGCAGGGCCAGGAAACGTAGAGCAAAGTAAAGAAAGCAGTTTGAGGTGAGACAAAGCACAGCAGGGGTAGGAAAAGCAAAGCAGAGCAGAGAAGGTAAAGCAAAGCCGTGGCAGGAATACGAAGCAAAGGAAAACAAAGGAAAGCATGGCCTGAAAAAGCATGGCCAGGAAAGGCAAAGCAGAGCAAGGCAAAGCAAAGCAGTGCAAACTCGTACAAGGAAAGTCCCAGCAGGGCCAGGAAACGTAGAGCAAAGTAACGAAAGAAGTTTGAGGCACGGCAAAGCAGAGCAGAGAAAGTAGAACCAAGAGGTGCCAGGAATACAAAGCGAAGCGAAGCAAGACAAAGGAAAGCATGGCCTGAAAAAGCATGGCCAGGAAAAGCAAAGCGCGGCCAGGAAGACCAAAGCAAAAAGGTCCAAAAATAAAACAAAGCAATGCAATGAAAATGTATCTATATTAAAATAAAACAAACAAACAAACAAACAAACAAAACAAAAAAACGCAAAAAAAAAGACCAAGCAAAGCAGGGCCAGGAAAAGCAAAGAAAAGCGTGTCCAGGAAAGGCAAAGCGGTGCAAGGCAGAGCAAAGCAAAGGAAAGTAGCACAAGGAAAAGCAAAGCAGGGCCAGGAAATGTAGAGCAAAAGAAAGAAAGCAGTTTGAGGAGGCAAAGCAAAGCACAGCAGGGGTAGGAAAAACAGAGCAGAGCAGAGAAAGTAAAACCAAGAGGTGCCTGGAATAAAAAGCAAAGCAAAACAACGGAAAGCGTGGCCGGAAAAAGCACGGCCAGGAAAGGCAAAGCAGAGCAAGGCAAAGCAAAGCAGTGCAAACTCGTACAAGGAAAGTCCCAGCAGGGCCAGGAAAGGTAGAGCAAAGTAACGAAAGCAGTTGGAGGCAAGGCAAAGCAGAGCAGAGAAAGTAAAGCCTAGAGGTGCCAGGAATACAAAGCGAAGCGAAACAAGACAAAGGAAAGCATGGCCTGAAAAAGCAAAAGAAAACATGGCCAGTGGAGGCAAAGCAGAGCAAGGCAAAGCAAAGCAGTGCAAACTCGTACAAGGAAAGTCCCAGCAGTGCCAGGAAACGTAGAGCAAAGTAAAGAAAGCAGTTTGAGGCAAGGCAAAGCACAGCAGGGGCAGGAAAAGCAAAGCAGAGCAGAGAAGGTAAAACCAAGAGGTGCCAAGAATACGAAGCAAAAAAAAGACCAAGCAAAGCAGGGCCAGGAAAAGCAAAGTAAAGCGTGTCCAGGAAAGGCAAAGCAGTGCAAGGCAGAGCAAAGCAAAGGAAAGTAGCACAAGGAAAAGCAAAGCAGTGCCAGGAAATGTAGAGCAAAAGAAAGAAAGCAGTTAGAGGAGGCAAGGCAAAGCACAGCAGGCGTAGGAAAAGCAAAGCAGAGCAGAGAAGGTAAAGCAAAGCCGTGGCAGGAATACAAAGCGAAGCAAAACAAAGGAAAGCGTGGCCTGAAAAAGCATGGCCCGGAAAGGCAACCCAGAGCAAGGCAAAGCAAAGCAGTGCAAACTGGTACAAGGAAAGTCTCAGCAGTGCCAGGAAACGTAGCGCAAAGTAAAGAAAGCAGTTTGAGGCGAGGCAAAGCACAGCAGGGGTAGGAAAAGCAAAGCAGAGCAGAGAAGGTAAAGCAAAGCCGTGGCAGGAATACAAAGCAAAGCATAACAAAGGAAAGCGTGGCCTGAAAAACAAAAGAAAACATGGCCAGTGGAGGCAAAGCAGAGCAAGACAAAGCAAAGCAAAGCAAAGTGAAGTAGCACGAGGAAAAGCAAAGCATTGCCAGGAAAGACAAAGCAAACAAAGCAAAGCAAAGCAATCTGAGGCAAAGCACAGCAGGGGCAGGAACAGCAGAGGAAAGTAGAGAAGGAAAACCAAAAGTGTGCCCGGAAGAGCAGAGCAGAGCAAAGCAAAGCAGAGCAAGGAAAAACAAAGAGAAGCGAAGCAAATGTAAGGAGCTGGCGGCCAGCCCTCCTGCCGGTTCCCAGTGTCTGCGGGGCAAAGACCGCAAGGCCCTCATGCCGGGTAGAGCTGGCGGCCAGACTCGGACGGTGGCTGTACCCTGCTCGCCCGCTCCCCGGCCTCCCTGACACCTCATAGTCCGCCGTGACAGCGGGCAAGAACCATGTCTTGCTTTACCTGGTTTTATCTTTATTTATTTATTTATTTATTTATTTATTGTTGGCTTCCATCCAATGTAGTTGTGGGAATCATGTAGTTACTTACCGTCGTTGAAAACCTCACCCAACGCCGTCCCCAGACGAATAGCAGTGGGGCCCGCCTAGCGGCAGGCCACACGGCTGGGGCCACAGAACTGACCATGTCGGGTGGCCGGGCCTGCTGCCCCCACCCTCGAGTTGCGAGGGGACAGTGTCCGGGCTGCGGGGAGGCCCAGCTGTGTGTCTGAGGGTTTATGCGTTCTGAAATATACCGATAGCCTCATCGGCAAAATCGTCGGGACAGTCTGCAAAGGAAGCCTAGCGCAGCACAGGAGAGCAGAGAAATGAAGAGGAAAGCAGAGCAAGGCAAAGCAAAGCAGTGCAAACTTGTACAAGGAAAGTCCCAGCAGTGCCAGGAAACGTAGAGCAAAGTAAAGAAAGCAGTTGGAGGCAAGGCAAAGCAGAGCAGAGAAAGTAAAGCCTAGAGGTGCCAGGAATACAAAGCGAAGCGAAGCAAGACAAAGGAAAGCGTGGCCTGAAAAAGCAAAAGAAAACATGGCCAGTGGAGGCAAAGCAGTGCAAGGCAAAGCAAAGCAGTGCAAACTTGTACAAGGAAAGTCCCAGCAGGGCCAGGAAACGTAGAGCAAAGTAAAGAAAGCAGTTGGAGGCAAGGCAAACCACAGCAGGGGTAGGAAAAGCAGAGCAGAGAAAGTAAAACCAAGAGGTGCCTGGAATAAAAAGCGAAGCAAGAAAAAGGAAAGCATGGCCGGAAAAAGCATGGCCAGGAAAGGCAAAGCAGAGCAAGGCAAAGCAAAGCAGTGCAAACTCGTACAAGGAAAGTCCCAGCAGGGCCAGGAAAGGTAGAGCAAAGTAACGAAAGCAGTTGGAGGCAAGGCAAAGCAGAACAGAGAAAGTAAAACCTAGAGGTGCCAGGAATACAAAGCGAAGCGAAGCAAGACAAAGGAAAGCGTGGCCTGAAAAAGCAAAAGAAAACATGGCCAGTGGAGGCAAAGCAGAGCAAGGCAAAGCAAAGCAGTGCAAACTCGAACAAGGAAAGTCCCAGCAGTGCCAGGAAACGTAGAGCAAAGTAACGAAAGCAGTTTGAGGCAAGGCAAAGCACAGCAGGGGTAGGAAAAGCAAAGCAGAGCAGAGAAGGTAAAGCAAAGCCGTGGCAGGAATACAAAGCAAAGCAAAACAAAGGAAAGCATGGCCTGAAAAAGCAAAAGAAAACATGGCCAGTGGAGGCAAAGCAGTGCAAGGCAAAGCAAAGCAAAGCAAAGCGAAGTAGCACGAGGAAAAGCAAAGCATTGCCAGGAAAGACAAAGCAAACAAAGCAAAGCAAAGCAATCTGAGGGAAAGCACAGCAGGGGCAGGAACAGCAGAGGAAAGTAGAGAAGGAAAACCAAAAGTGTGCCCGGAAGAGCAGAGCAGAGCAAAGCAAAGCAGAGCAAGGAAAAACAAAGAGAAGCGAAGCAAATGTAAGGAGCTGGCGGCCAGCCCTCCTGCCGGTTCCCAGTGTCTGCGGGGCAAAGACCGCAAGGCCCTCATGCTGGGTAGAGCTGGCGGCCAGACTCGGACGGTGGCTGTACCCTGCTCGCCCACTCCCCGGCCTCCCTGACACCTCATAGTCCGCCGTGACAGCGGGCAAGAACCATGTCTTGCTTTACCTGGTTTTATCTTTATTTATTTATTTATTTATTTATTTATTTATTTATTGTTGGCTTCCATCCAATGTAGTTGTGGGAATCATGTAGTTACTTACCGTCGTTGAAAACCTCACCCAACGCCGTCCCCAGACAAATAGCAGTGGGGCCCGCCTAGCGGCAGGCCACACGGCTGGGGCCACAGAACTGACCATGTCGGGTGGCCAGGCCTGCTGCCCCCACCCTCGAGTTGCGAGGGGACAGTGTCCGGGCTGCGAGGAGGCCCAGCTGTGTGTCTGAGGGTTTATGCGTTCCGAAATATACCGATAGCCTCATCGGCAAAATCGTCGGGACAGTCTGCAAAGGAAGCCTAGCGCAGCACAGGAGAGCAGAGAAATGAAGAGGAAAGCAGAGCAAGGCAAAGCAAAGCAGTGCAAACTTGTACAAGGAAAGTCCCAGCAGTGCCAGGAAACGTAGAGCAGAGTAAAGAAAGCAGTTTGAGGCGAGGCAAAGCACAGCAGGAGTAGGAAAAGCAAAGCAGAGCAGAGAAGGTAAAGCAAAGCTGTGGCAGGAAAACAAAGCGAAGCAAGACAAAGGAAAGCGTGGCCTGAAAAAGCAAAAGAAAACATGGCCAGTGGAGGCAAAGCAGTTCAAGGCAAAGCAAAGCAGTGCAAACTTGTACAAGGAAAGTCCCAGCAGGGCCAGGAAACGTAGAGCAAAGTAACGAAAGCAGTTTGAGGCAAGGCAAAGCAGAGCAGGGGTAGGACAAGCAGAGCAGAGAAAGTAAAACCAAGAGGTGCCAGGAATACAAAGCGAAGCAAGACAAAGGAAAGCGTGGCCTGAAAAAGCATGGCCAGGAAAGGCAACGCAGAGCAAGGCAAAGCGAAGCAGTGCAAACTTGTACAAGGAAAGTCCCAGCAGTGCCAGGAAACATAGAGCAAAGTAAAGAAAGCAGTTTGAGGAGGCAAGACAAAGCACAGCAGGGGTAGGAAAAGCAAAGCAGAGCAGAGAAGGTAAAGCAAAGCCGTGGCAAGTATACGAAGCAAAGGAAAACAAAGGAAAGCGTGGCCTGAAAAAGCATGGCCAGGAAAAGCAAAGCGCGGCGAGGAAAACCAAAGCCAAAAGGTCCAAAAATAAAACAAAGCAATGCAATGAATATGTATCTAAAGTAAAAAAAATAAAATAAAATAAAAGGCAAAAAAAACCAACAAGCAAAGCAGGGCCAGGAAAAGCAAAGTAAAGCGTGTCCAGGAAAGGCAAAGCAGTGCAAGGCAGAGCAAAGCAAAGGAAAGTAGCACAAGGAAAAGCAAAGCAGTGCCAGGAAATGTAGAGCAAAAGAAAGAAAGCAGTTTGAGGAGGCAAGGCAAAGCACAGCAGGGGTAGGAAAAGAAAGCAACGTAGAGAAGGAAAAGCAAAGCAGTGCCAGGAATACAAAGCAAAGCAAAACAAAGGAAAGCATGGCCTGAAAAAGCATGGCCCGGAAAGGCAACGCAGAGCAAGGCAAAGCGAAGCAGTGCAAACTCGTACAAGGAAAGTCCCAGCAGGGCCAGGAAACGTAGAGCAAAGTAAAGAAAGCAGTTTGAGGTGAGACAAAGCACAGCAGGGGTAGGAAAAGCAAAGCAGAGCAGAGAAGGTAAAGCAAAGCCGTGGCAGGAATACGAAGCAAAGGAAAACAAAGGAAAGCATGGCCTGAAAAAGCATGGCCAGGAAAGGCAAAGCAGAGCAAGGCAAAGCAAAGCAGTGCAAACTCGTACAAGGAAAGTCCCAGCAGGGCCAGGAAACGTAGAGCAAAGTAACGAAAGCAGTTTGAGGCGAGGCAAAGCAGAGCAGAGAAAGTAGAACCAAGAGGTGCCAGGAATACAAAGCGAAGCGAAGCAAGACAAAGGAAAGCATGGCCTGAAAAAGCATGGCCAGGAAAAGCAAAGCGCGGCCAGGAAGACCAAAGCAAAAAGGTCCAAAAATAAAACAAAGCAATGCAATGAAAATGTATCTATATTAAAATAAAACAAACAAACAAACAAACAAACAAAACAAAAAAACGCAAAAAAAAAGACCAAGCAAAGCAGGGCCAGGAAAAGCAAAGAAAAGCGTGTCCAGGAAAGGCAAAGCGGTGCAAGGCAGAGCAAAGCAAAGGAAAGTAGCACAAGGAAAAGCAAAGCAGGGCCAGGAAATGTAGAGCAAAAGAAAGAAAGCAGTTTGAGGAGGCAAAGCAAAGCACAGCAGGGGTAGGAAAAACAGAGCAGAGCAGAGAAAGTAAAACCAAGAGGTGCCTGGAATAAAAAGCAAAGCAAAACAACGGAAAGCGTGGCCGGAAAAAGCACGGCCAGGAAAGGCAAAGCAGAGCAAGGCAAAGCAAAGCAGTGCAAACTCGTACAAGGAAAGTCCCAGCAGGGCCAGGAAAGGTAGAGCAAAGTAACGAAAGCAGTTGGAGGCAAGGCAAAGCAGAGCAGAGAAAGTAAAGCCTAGAGGTGCCAGGAATACAAAGCGAAGCGAAACAAGACAAAGGAAAGCATGGCCTGAAAAAGCAAAAGAAAACATGGCCAGTGGAGGCAAAGCAGAGCAAGGCAAAGCAAAGCAGTGCAAACTCGTACAAGGAAAGTCCCAGCAGTGCCAGGAAACGTAGAGCAAAGTAAAGAAAGCAGTTTGAGGCAAGGCAAAGCACAGCAGGGGCAGGAAAAGCAAAGCAGAGCAGAGAAGGTAAAACCAAGAGGTGCCAAGAATACGAAGCAAAAAAAAGACCAAGCAAAGCAGGGCCAGGAAAAGCAAAGTAAAGCGTGTCCAGGAAAGGCAAAGCAGTGCAAGGCAGAGCAAAGCAACGGAAAGTAGCACAAGGAAAAGCAAAGCAGTACCAGGAAATGTAGAGCAAAAGAAAGAAAGCAGTTAGAGGAGGCAAGGCAAAGCACAGCAGGCGTAGGAAAAGCAAAGCAGAGCAGAGAAGGTAAAGCAAAGCCGTGGCAGGAATACAAAGCGAAGCAAAACAAAGGAAAGCGTGGCCTGAAAAAGCATGGCCCGGAAAGGCAACCCAGAGCAAGGCAAAGCAAAGCAGTGCAAACTGGTACAAGGAAAGTCTCAGCAGTGCCAGGAAACGTAGCGCAAAGTAAAGAAAGCAGTTTGAGGCGAGGCAAAGCACAGCAGGGGTAGGAAAAGCAAAGCAGAGCAGAGAAGGTAAAGCAAAGCCGTGGCAGGAATACAAAGCAAAGCATAACAAAGGAAAGCGTGGCCTGAAAAACAAAAGAAAACATGGCCAGTGGAGGCAAAGCAGAGCAAGACAAAGCAAAGCAAAGCAAAGTGAAGTAGCACGAGGAAAAGCAAAGCATTGCCAGGAAAGACAAAGCAAACAAAGCAAAGCAAAGCAATCTGAGGCAAAGCACAGCAGGGGCAGGAACAGCAGAGGAAAGTAGAGAAGGAAAACCAAAAGTGTGCCCGGAAGAGCAGAGCAGAGCAAAGCAAAGCAGAGCAAGGAAAAACAAAGAGAAGCGAAGCAAATGTAAGGAGCTGGCGGCCAGCCCTCCTGCCGGTTCCCAGTGTCTGCGGGGCAAAGACCGCAAGGCCCTCATGCCGGGTAGAGCTGGCGGCCAGACTCGGACGGTGGCTGTACCCTGCTCGCCCGCTCCCCGGCCTCCCTGACACCTCATAGTCCGCCGTGACAGCGGGCAAGAACCATGTCTTGCTTTACCTGGTTTTATCTTTATTTATTTATTTATTTATTTATTTATTGTTGGCTTCCATCCAATGTAGTTGTGGGAATCATGTAGTTACTTACCGTCGTTGAAAACCTCACCCAACGCCGTCCCCAGACAAATGGCAGTGGGGCCCGCCTAGCGGCAGGCCACACGGCTGGGGCCACAGAACTGACCATGTCGGGTGGCCGGGCCTGCTGCCCCCACCCTCGAGTTGCGAGGGGACAGTGTCCGGGCTGCGGGGAGGCCCAGCTGTGTGTCTGAGGGTTTATGCGTTCTGAAATATACCGATAGCCTCATCGGCAAAATCGTCGGGACGGTCTGCAAAGGAAGCCTAGCGCAGCACAGGAGAGCAGAGAAATGAAGAGGAAAGCAGAGCAAGGCAAAGCAAAGCAGTGCAAACTTGTACAAGGAAAGTCCCAGCAGTGCCAGGAAACGTAGAGCAAAGTAAAGAAAGCAGTTGGAGGCAAGGCAAAGCAGAGCAGAGAAAGTAAAGCCTAGAGGTGCCAGGAATACAAAGCGAAGCGAAGCAAGACAAAGGAAAGCGTGGCCTGAAAAAGCAAAAGAAAACATGGCCAGTGGAGGCAAAGCAGTGCAAGGCAAAGCAAAGCAGTGCAAACTTGTACAAGGAAAGTCCCAGCAGGGCCAGGAAACGTAGAGCAAAGTAAAGAAAGCAGTTGGAGGCAAGGCAAACCACAGCAGGGGTAGGAAAAGCAGAGCAGAGAAAGTAAAACCAAGAGGTGCCTGGAATAAAAAGCGAAGCAAGACAAAGGAAAGCATGGCCGGAAAAAGCATGGCCAGGAAAGGCAAAGCAGAGCAAGGCAAAGCAAAGCAGTGCAAACTCGTACAAGGAAAGTCCCAGCAGTGCCAGGAAAGGTAGAGCAAAGTAACGAAAGCAGTTGGAGGCAAGGCAAAGCAGAACAGAGAAAGTAAAACCTAGAGGTGCCAGGAATACAAAGCGAAGCGAAGCAAGACAAAGGAAAGCGTGGCCTGAAAAAGCAAAAGAAAACATGGCCAGTGGAGGCAAAGCAGAGCAAGGCAAAGCAAAGCAGTGCAAACTCGTACAAGGAAAGTCCCAGCAGTGCCAGGAAACGTAGAGCAAAGTAAAGAAAGCAGTTTGAGGCAAGGCAAAGCACAGCAGGGGTAGGAAAAGCAAAGCACAGCAGAGAAGGTAAAGCAAAGCCGTGGCAGGAATACAAAGCAAAGCAAAACAAAGGAAAGCATGGCCTGAAAAAGCAAAAGAAAACATGGCCAGTGGAGGCAAAGCAGAGCAAGGCAAAGCAAAGCAAAGCAAAGCGAAGTAGCACGAGGAAAAGCAAAGCATTGCCAGGAAAGACAAAGCAAACAAAGCAAAGCAAAGCAATCTGAGGCAAAGCACAGCAGGGGCAGGAAGAGCAGAGGAAAGTAGAGAAGGAAAACCAAAAGTGTGCCCGGAAGAGCAGAGCAGAGCAAAGCAAAGCAGAGCAAGGAAAAACAAAGAGAAGCGAAGCAAATGTAAGGAGCTGGCGGCCAGCCCTCCTGCCGGTTCCCAGTGTCTGCGGGGCAAAGACCGCAAGGCCCTCATACTGGGTAGAGCTGGCGGCCAGACTCGGACGGTGGCTGTACCCTGCTCGCCCGCTCCCCGGCCTCCCTGACACCTCATAGTCCGCCGTGGCAGCGGGCAAGAACCATGTCTTGCTTTACCTGGTTTTATCTTTATTTATTTATTTATTTATTTATTTATTGTTGGCTTCCATCCAATGTAGTTGTGGGAATCATGTAGTTACTTACCGTCGTTGAAAACCTCACCCAACGCCGTCCCCAGACAAATAGCAGTGGGGCCCGCCTAGCGGCAGGCCACACGGCTAGGGCCACAGAACTGACCATGTCGGGTGGCCGGGCCTGCTGCCCCCACCCTCGAGTTGCGAGGGGACAGTGTCCGGGCTGCGGGGAGGCCCAGCTGTGTGTCTGAGGGTTTATGCGTTCCGAAATATACCGATAGCCTCATCGGCAAAATCGTCGGGACAGTCTGCAAAGGAAGCCTAGCGCAGCACAGGAGAGCAGAGAAATGAAGAGGAAAGCAGAGCAAGGCAAAGCAAAGCAGTGCAAACTTGTACAAGGAAAGTCC
This sequence comes from Anser brachyrhynchus, assembly GCF_964034855.1. Taxonomy (NCBI): domain Eukaryota; kingdom Metazoa; phylum Chordata; class Aves; order Anseriformes; family Anatidae; genus Anser; species Anser brachyrhynchus. Next base: position 45,707 of record NW_027663966.1, on the reverse strand, counting down.
CAGCAGTGCCAGGAAACGTAGAGCAGAGTAAAGAAAGCAGTTTGAGGCGAGGCAAAGCACAGCAGGAGTAGGAAAAGCAAAGCAGAGCAGAGAAGGTAAAGCAAAGCTGTGGCAGGAAAACAAAGCGAAGCAAGACAAAGGAAAGCGTGGCCTGAAAAAGCAAAAGAAAACATGGCCAGTGGAGGCAAAGCAGTTCAAGGCAAAGCAAAGCAGTGCAAACTTGTACAAGGAAAGTCCCAGCAGGGCCAGGAAACGTAGAGCAAAGTAACGAAAGCAGTTTGAGGCAAGGCAAAGCAGAGCAGGGGTAGGACAAGCAGAGCAGAGAAAGTAAAACCAAGAGGTGCCAGGAATACAAAGCGAAGCAAGACAAAGGAAAGCGTGGCCTGAAAAAGCATGGCCAGGAAAGGCAACGCAGAGCAAGGCAAAGCGAAGCAGTGCAAACTTGTACAAGGAAAGTCCCAGCAGTGCCAGGAAACATAGAGCAAAGTAAAGAAAGCAGTTTGAGGAGGCAAGACAAAGCACAGCAGGGGTAGGAAAAGCAAAGCAGAGCAGAGAAGGTAAAGCAAAGCCGTGGCAAGTATACGAAGCAAAGGAAAACAAAGGAAAGCGTGGCCTGAAAAAGCATGGCCAGGAAAAGCAAAGCGCGGCGAGGAAAACCAAAGCCAAAAGGTCCAAAAATAAAACAAAGCAATGCAATGAATATGTATCTAAAGTAAAAAAAATAAAATAAAATAAAAGGCAAAAAAAACCAACAAGCAAAGCAGGGCCAGGAAAAGCAAAGTAAAGCGTGTCCAGGAAAGGCAAAGCAGTGCAAGGCAGAGCAAAGCAAAGGAAAGTAGCACAAGGAAAAGCAAAGCAGTGCCAGGAAATGTAGAGCAAAAGAAAGAAAGCAGTTTGAGGAGGCAAGGCAAAGCACAGCAGGGGTAGGAAAAGAAAGCAACGTAGAGAAGGAAAAGCAAAGCAGTGCCAGGAATACAAAGCAAAGCAAAACAAAGGAAAGCATGGCCTGAAAAAGCATGGCCCGGAAAGGCAACGCAGAGCAAGGCAAAGCGAAGCAGTGCAAACTCGTACAAGGAAAGTCCCAGCAGGGCCAGGAAACGTAGAGCAAAGTAAAGAAAGCAGTTTGAGGTGAGACAAAGCACAGCAGGGGTAGGAAAAGCAAAGCAGAGCAGAGAAGGTAAAGCAAAGCCGTGGCAGGAATACGAAGCAAAGGAAAACAAAGGAAAGCATGGCCTGAAAAAGCATGGCCAGGAAAGGCAAAGCAGAGCAAGGCAAAGCAAAGCAGTGCAAACTCGTACAAGGAAAGTCCCAGCAGGGCCAGGAAACGTAGAGCAAAGTAACGAAAGAAGTTTGAGGCACGGCAAAGCAGAGCAGAGAAAGTAGAACCAAGAGGTGCCAGGAATACAAAGCGAAGCGAAGCAAGACAAAGGAAAGCATGGCCTGAAAAAGCATGGCCAGGAAAAGCAAAGCGCGGCCAGGAAGACCAAAGCAAAAAGGTCCAAAAATAAAACAAAGCAATGCAATGAAAATGTATCTATATTAAAATAAAACAAACAAACAAACAAACAAACAAAACAAAAAAACGCAAAAAAAAGACCAAGCAAAGCAGGGCCAGGAAAAGCAAAGAAAAGCGTGTCCAGGAAAGGCAAAGCGGTGCAAGGCAGAGCAAAGCAAAGGAAAGTAGCACAAGGAAAAGCAAAGCAGGGCCAGGAAATGTAGAGCAAAAGAAAGAAAGCAGTTTGAGGAGGCAAAGCAAAGCACAGCAGGGGTAGGAAAAACAGAGCAGAGAAAGTAAAACCAAGAGGCGCGAGGAATACAAAGCGAAGCAAGACAAAGGAAAGCATGGCCTGAAAAAGCACGGCCAGGAAAGGCAAAGCAGAGCAAGGCAAAGCAAAGCAGTGCAAACTCGTACAAGGAAAGTCCCAGCAGGGCCAGGAAAGGTAGAGCAAAGTAACGAAAGCAGTTGGAGGCAAGGCAAAGCAGAGCAGAGAAAGTAAAACCTAGAGGTGCCAGGAATACAAAGCGAAGCGAAGCAAGACAAAGGAAAGCATGGCCTGAAAAAGCAAAAGAAAACATGGCCAGTGGAGGCAAAGCAGAGCAAGGCAAAGCAAAGCAGTGCAAACTCGTACAAGGAAAGTCCCAGCAGTGCCAGGAAACGTAGAGCAAAGTAAAGAAAGCAGTTGGAGGCGAGGCAAAGCACAGCAGGCGTAGGAAAAGCAAAGCAGAGCAGAGAAGGTAAAACCAAGAGGTGCCAAGAATACGAAGCAAAAAAAAGACCAAGCAAAGCAGGGCCAGGAAAAGCAAAGTAAAGCGTGTCCAGGAAAGGCAAAGCAGTGCAAGGCAGAGCAAAGCAAAGGAAAGTAGCACAAGGAAAAGCAAAGCAGTACCAGGAAATGTAGAGCAAAAGAAAGAAAGCAGTTAGAGGAGGCAAGGCAAAGCACAGCAGGCGTAGGAAAAGCAAAGCAGAGCAGAGAAGGTAAAGCAAAGCCGTGGCAGGAATACAAAGCGAAGCAAAACAAAGGAAAGCGTGGCCTGAAAAAGCATGGCCAGGAAAGGCAACCCAGAGCAAGGCAAAGCAAAGCAGTGCAAACTGGTACAAGGAAAGTCTCAGCAGTGCCAGGAAACGTAGAGCAAAGTAAAGAAAGCAGTTTGAGGCGAGGCAAAGCACAGCAGGGGTAGGAAAAGCAAAGCAGAGCAGAGAAGGTAAAGCAAAGCCGTGGCAGGAATACAAAGCAAAGCAAAACAAAGGAAAGCGTGGCCTGAAAAACAAAAGAAAACATGGCCAGTGGAGGCAAAGCAGAGCAAGACAAAGCAAAGCAAAGCAAAGTGAAGTAGCACGAGGAAAAGCAAAGCATTGCCAGGAAAGACAAAGCAAACAAAGCAAAGCAAAGCAATCTGAGGCAAAGCACAGCAGGGGCAGGAACAGCAGAGGAAAGTAGAGAAGGAAAACCAAAAGTGTGCCCGGAAGAGCAGAGCAGAGCAAAGCAAAGCAGAGCAAGGAAAAACAAAGAGAAGCGAAGCAAATGTAAGGAGCTGGCGGCCAGCCCTCCTGCCGGTTCCCAGTGTCTGCGGGGCAAAGACCGCAAGGCCCTCATGCCGGGTAGAGCTGGCGGCCAGACTCGGACGGTGGCTGTACCCTGCTCGCCCGCTCCCCGGCCTCCCTGACACCTCATAGTCCGCCGTGACAGCGGGCAAGAACCATGTCTTGCTTTACCTGGTTTTATCTTTCTTTATTTATTTATTTATTTATTTATTTATTTATTTATTTATTTATTTATTTATTGTTGGCTTCCATCCAATGTAGTTGTGGGAATCATGTAGTTACTTACCGTCGTTGAAAACCTCACCCAACGCCGTCCCCAGACGAATAGCAGTGGGGCCCGCCTAGCGGCAGGCCACACGGCTGGGGCCACAGAACTGACCATGTCGGGTGGCCGGGCCTGCTGCCCCCACCCTCGAGTTGCGAGGGGACAGTGTCCGGGCTGCGGGGAGGCCCAGCTGTGTGTCTGAGGGTTTATGCGTTCCGAAATATACCGATAGCCTCATCGGCAAAATCGTCGGGACGGTCTGCAAAGGAAGCCTAGCGCAGCACAGGAGAGCAGAGAAATGAAGAGGAAAGCAGAGCAAGGCAAAGCAAAGCAGTGCAAACTGGTACAAGGAAAGTCCCAGCAGTGCCAGGAAACGTAGAGCAAAGTAAAGAAAGCAGTTGGAGGCAAGGCAAAGCAGAGCAGAGAAAGTAAAGCCTAGAGGTGCCAGGAATACAAAGCGAAGCGAAGCAAGACAAAGGAAAGCGTGGCCTGAAAAAGCAAAAGAAAACATGGCCAGTGGAGGCAAAGCAGTGCAAGGCAAAGCAAAGCAGTGCAAACTTGTACAAGCAAAGTCCCAGCAGGGCCAGGAAACGTAGAGCAAAGTAACGAAAGCAGTTTGAGGCAAGGCAAAGCACAGCAGGGGTAGGAAAAGCAGAGCAGAGAAAGTAAAACCAAGAGGCGCCAGGAATACAAAGCGAAGCAAGACAAAGGAAAGCGTGGCCTGAAAAAGCATGGCCAGGAAAGGCAACGCAGAGCAAGGCAAAGCAAAGCAGTGCAAACGCGTACAAGGAAAGTCCCAGCAGTGCCAGGAAACGTAGAGCAACGTAAAGAAAACAGTTTGAGGCAAGGCAAAGCAGAGCAGAGAAAGTAAAACCTAGAGGTGCCAGGAATACAAAGCGAAGTGAAGCAAGACAAAGGAAAGCGTGGCCTGAAAAAGCAAAAGAAAACATGGCCAGTGGAGGCAAAGCAGTGCAAGGCAAAGCAAAGCAGTGCAAACTTGTACAAGGAAAGTCCCAGCAGGGCCAGGAAACGTAGAGCAAAGTAACGAAAGCAGTTTGAGGCAAGGCAAAGCAGAGCAGGGGTAGGAAAAGCAGAGCAGAGCAGGGAAAGTAAAACCAAGAGGTGCCAGGAATACGAAGCGAAGCAAGACAAAGGAAAGCGTGGCCCGAAAAAGCATGGCCAGGAAAGGCAACGCAGAGCAAGGCAAAGCAAAGCAGTGCAAACTTGTACAAGGAAAGTCCCAGCAGTGCCAGGAAACGTAGAGCAAAGTAACGAAAGCAGTTTGAGGCGAGGCAAAGCACATCAGCGGTAGGACAAGCAGAGCAGAGCAGAGAAGGTAAAACCAAGAGGTGCCAGGAATACGAAGCGAAGCAAGACAAAGGAAAGCGTGGCCTGAAAAAGCATGGCCAGGAAAGGCAACGCAGAGCAAGGCAAAGCAAAGCAGTGCAAACTTGTACAAGGAAAGTCCCAGCAGTGCCAGGAAACGTAGAGCAAAGTAAAGAAAGCAGTTGGAGGCAAGGCAAAGCAGAGCAGGGGTAGGAAAAGCAAAGCGGAGCAGAGAAGGTAAAGCAAAGCCGTGGCAGGAATACAAAGCAAAGCAAGACAAAGGAAAGCGTGGCCTGAAAAGCAAAAGAAAACATGGCCAGTGGAGGCAAAGCCGAGCAAGGCAAAGCAAAGCCCTGCTAGGGAAAAGAATACGGCATAAGGAAAAGAAATGACAAGCAGGGCCAGGGAAAGCAAAGCGCGGCCAGGAAAACCAAAGCAAAGAGGTCCAAAAATAAAACAAAGCAATGCAATGAATGTGTAACTATATTAAAAAAACAAACAAACAAACAAAAAAAACGCAAAAAAAAGACCAAGCAAAGCAGAGCCAGGAAAAGCAAAGTAAAGCGTGTCCAGGAAAGGCAAAGCAGTGCAAGGCAGAGCAAAGCAAAGGAAAGTAGCACAAGGAAAAGCAAAGCAGTACCAGGAAATGTAGAGCAAAAGAAAGAAAGCAGTTAGAGGAGGCAAGGCAAAGCACAGCAGGCGTAGGAAAAGCAAAGCAGAGCAGAGAAGGTAAAGCAAAGCCGTGGCAGGAATACAAAGCGAAGCAAAACAAAGGAAAGCGTGGCCGGAAAAAGCATGGCCAGGAAAGGCAACGCAGAGCAAGGCAAAGCAAAGCAGTGCAAACTTGTACAAGGAAAGTCCCAGCAGTGCCAGGAAACGTAGAGCAAAGTAAAGAAAGCAGTTGGAGGCAAGGCAAAGCACAGCAGGGGTAGGAAAAGCAAAGCGGAGCAGAGAAGGTAAAGCAAAGCCGTGGCAGGAATACAAAGCAAAGCAAGACAAAGGAAAGCGTGGCCTGAAAAGCAAAAGAAAACATGGCCAGTGGAGGCAAAGCCGAGCAAGGCAAAGCAAAGCCCTGCTAGGGAAAAGAATGCGGCATAAGGAAAAGAAATGACAAGCAGGGCCAGGGAAAGCAAAGCGCGGCCAGGAAAACCAAAGCAAAGAGGTCCAAAAATAAAACAAAGCAATGCAATGAATGTGTAACTATATTAAAAAAACAAACAAACAAACAAAAAAAACGCAAAAAAAAGACCAAGCAAAGCAGAGCCAGGAAAAGCAAAGTAAAGCGTGTCCAGGAAAGGCAAAGCAGTGCAAGGCAGAGCAAAGCAAAGGAAAGTAGCACAAGGAAAAGCAAAGCAGTACCAGGAAATGTAGAGCAAAAGAAAGAAAGCAGTTAGAGGAGGCAAGGCAAAGCACAGCAGGCGTAGGAAAAGCAAAGCAGAGCAGAGAAGGTAAAGCAAAGCCGTGGCAGGAATACAAAGCGAAGCAAAACAAAGGAAAGCGTGGCCTGAAAAAGCATGGCCAGGAAAGGCAACCCAGAGCAAGGCAAAGCAAAGCAGTGCAAACTGGTACAAGGAAAGTCTCAGCAGTGCCAGGAAACGTAGAGCAAAGTAAAGAAAGCAGTTTGAGGCGAGGCAAAGCACAGCAGGGGTAGGAAAAGCAAAGCAGAGCAGAGAAGGTAAAGCAAAGCCGTGGCAGGAATACAAAGCAAAGCAAAACAAAGGAAAGCGTGGCCTGAAAAACAAAAGAAAACATGGCCAGTGGAGGCAAAGCAGAGCAAGACAAAGCAAAGCAAAGCAAAGTGAAGTAGCACGAGGAAAAGCAAAGCATTGCCAGGAAAGACAAAGCAAACAAAGCAAAGCAAAGCAATCTGAGGCAAAGCACAGCAGGGGCAGGAACAGCAGAGGAAAGTAGAGAAGGAAAACCAAAAGTGTGCCCGGAAGAGCAGAGCAGAGCAAAGCAAAGCAGAGCAAGGAAAAACAAAGAGAAGCGAAGCAAATGTAAGGAGCTGGCGGCCAGCCCTCCTGCCGGTTCCCAGTGTCTGCGGGGCAAAGACCGCAAGGCCCTCATGCCGGGTAGAGCTGGCGGCCAGACTCGGACGGTGGCTGTACCCTGCTCGCCCGCTCCCCGGCCTCCCTGACACCTCATAGTCCGCCGTGACAGCGGGCAAGAACCATGTCTTGCTTTACCTGGTTTTATCTTTATTTATTTATTTATTTATTTATTTATTTATTTATTGTTGGCTTCCATCCAATGTAGTTGTGGGAATCATGTAGTTACTTACCGTCGTTGAAAACCTCACCCAACGCCGTCCCCAGACAAATGGCAGTGGGGCCCGCCTAGCGGCAGGCCACACGGCTGGGGCCACAGAACTGACCATGTCGGGTGGCCGGGCCTGCTGCCCCCACCCTCGAGTTGCGAGGGGACAGTGTCCGGGCTGCGGGGAGGCCCAGCTGTGTGTCTGAGGGTTTATGCGTTCTGAAATATACCGATAGCCTCATCGGCAAAATCGTCGGGACGGTCTGCAAAGGAAGCCTAGCGCAGCACAGGAGAGCAGAGAAATGAAGAGGAAAGCAGAGCAAGGCAAAGCAAAGCAGTGCAAACTTGTACAAGGAAAGTCCCAGCAGTGCCAGGAAACGTAGAGCAAAGTAAAGAAAGCAGTTGGAGGCAAGGCAAAGCAGAGCAGAGAAAGTAAAGCCTAGAGGTGCCAGGAATACAAAGCGAAGCGAAGCAAGACAAAGGAAAGCGTGGCCTGAAAAAGCAAAAGAAAACATGGCCAGGAAAGGCAACGCAGAGCAAGGCAAAGCAAAGCAGTGCAAACTTGTACAAGGAAAGTCCCAGCAGTGCCAGGAAACGTAGAGCAAAGTAAAGAAAGCAGTTGGAGGCAAGGCAAAGCAGAGCAGGGGTAGGAAAAGCAAAGCGGAGCAGAGAAGGTAAAGCAAAGCCGTGGCAGGAATACAAAGCAAAGCAAGACAAAGGAAAGCGTGGCCTGAAAAGCAAAAGAAAACATGGCCAGTGGAGGCAAAGCCGAGCAAGGCAAAGCAAAGCCCTGCTAGGGAAAAGAATGCGGCATAAGGAAAAGAAATGACAAGCAGGGCCAGGGAAAGCAAAGCGCGGCCAGGAAAACCAAAGCAAAGAGGTCCAAAAATAAAACAAAGCAATGCAATGAATGTGTAACTATATTAAAAAAACAAACAAACAAACAAAAAAAACGCAAAAAAAAGACCAAGCAAAGCAGAGCCAGGAAAAGCAAAGTAAAGCGTGTCCAGGAAAGGCAAAGCAGTGCAAGGCAGAGCAAAGCAAAGGAAAGTAGCACAAGGAAAAGCAAAGCAGTACCAGGAAATGTAGAGCAAAAGAAAGAAAGCAGTTAGAGGAGGCAAGGCAAAGCACAGCAGGCGTAGGAAAAGCAAAGCAGAGCAGAGAAGGTAAAGCAAAGCCGTGGCAGGAATACAAAGCGAAGCAAAACAAAGGAAAGCGTGGCCTGAAAAAGCATGGCCCGGAAAGGCAACCCAGAGCAAGGCAAAGCAAAGCAGTGCAAACTCGTACAAGGAAAGTCTCAGCAGTGCCAGGAAACGTAGAGCAAAGTAAAGAAAGCAGTTTGAGGCGAGGCAAAGCACAGCAGGGGTAGGAAAAGCAAAGCAGAGCAGAGAAGGTAAAACAAAGCCGTGGCAGGAATACAAAGCAAAGCAAAACAAAGGAAAGCGTGGCCTGAAAAACAAAAGAAAACATGGCCAGTGGAGGCAAAGCAGAGCAAGACAAAGCAAAGCAAAGCAAAGTGAAGTAGCACGAGGAAAAGCAAAGCATTGCCAGGAAAGACAAAGCAAACAAAGCAAAGCAAAGCAATCTGAGGCAAAGCAAAGCAAAGCAGGGGCAGGAACAGCAGAGGAAAGCAGAGAAGGAAAACCAAAAGTGTGCCCGGAAGAGCAGAGCAGAGCAAAGCAAAGCAGAGCAAGGAAAAAGAAAGAGAAGCGAAGCAAATGTAAGGAGCTGGCGGCCAGCCCTCCTGCCAGTTCCCAGTGTCTGCGGGGCAAAGACCGCAGGGCCCTCATGCCGGGTAGAGCTGGCGGCCAGACTCGGACGGTGGCTGTACCCTGCTCGCCCGCTCCCCGGCCTCCCTGACACCTCATAGTCCGCCGTGACAGCGGGCAAGAACCATGTCTTGCTTTACCTGGTTTTATATTTATTTATTTATTTATTTATTTATATTTTTATTTATTCTTGCCTTCCATCAACTGTAGTTGTGGGAATCATGTAGTTACTTACCGTCGTTGAAAACCTCACCCAACGCCGTCCCCAGACGAATAGCAGTGGGGCCCGCCTAGCGGCAGGCCACACGGCTGGGGCCACAGAACTGACCATGTCGGGTGGCCGGGCCTGCTGCCCCCACCCTCGAGTTGCGAGGGGACAGTGTCCGGGCTGCGGGGAGGCCCAGCTGTGTGTCTGAGGGTTTATGCGTTCCGAAATATACCGATCGCCTCATCGGCAAAATCGTCGGGACGGTCTGCAAAGGAAGCCTAGCGCAGCACAGGAGAGCAGAGCAATGAAGAGGAAAGCCGAGCAAGGCAAAGCAAAGCCCTGCTAGGGAAAAGAATGCGGCATAATGAAAAGAAATGACAGGCAGGGCCAGGGAAAGCAAACGCGGCCAGGAAAACCAAAGCAAAAAGGTCCAAAAATAAAACAAAGCAATAAAATGAATATGTATCTATATTAACAAAAAAAAAAAAAAAGAAAAAAAAAAGAAACAACAACAACAAAAAAAATAAAAGTAATCTGAGGCAAACCAATCTGAGGCAAAGGAAAGCAAAGCAGAGGCAAAAACAGCAGAGGAAAGCAGAGAAGGAAAAGCAAAACTGTGCCCGGTAGAGCAGAGCAAAGCAAAGCAGAGCAAGGAAAAACAAAGAGAAGCGAAGCAAATGTAAGGAGCTGGCGGCCAGCACTCCTGCCGGTTCCCAGTGTCTGCGGGGCAAAGACCGCAGGGCCCTCATGCTGGGTAGAGCTGGTGGCCAGACTCGGACGGTGGCTGTACCCTGCTCGCCCGCTCCCCGGCCTCCCTGAACCCTCATAGTCCGCCGTGACAGTGGGCAAGAACCATGTCTTGCTTTACCTTTTTTTTTTTTTTTCTTTTTTCTTTTTTCCCTGCATTTATTTATTTATTTATTGTTGCCTTCCATCCAATGTAGTTGTGGGAATCACATATTTACTGATCGTCGTTCAAAACCTCACCCAACGCCGTCCCCAGACGGGTAGCAGTGGGGCCCGCCTAGCAGCAGGACACACGGCTGGGGCCACAGAACTGACCGTGTCGGGTGGCTGGGCCTGCTGCCCCCACCCTCGAGTTGCGAGGGGACAGTGTCCGGGCTGCGGGGAGGCCCAGCAGTGTGTCTGAGGGTTTATGCGTTCCGAAATATACCGATAGCCTCATCGGCAAAATCGTCGGGATGGTCTGCAAAGGAAGCCTAGCGCAGCACAGGAGAGCAGAGCAATGAAGAGGAAAGCCGAGCAAGGCAAAGCAAAGCAGTGCAAACTTGTACAAGGAAAGTCCCAGCAGTGCCAGGAAAGGTAGAGCAAAGTAACGAAAGCGGTTTGAGGAGGCAAGGCAAAGCACAGCAGGGGTAGGAAAAGCAAAGCAGAGCATAGAAGGTAAAACCAAGAGGCGCCAGGAATACGAAGCAAAGGAAAACAAAGGGAAGCATGGCCTGAAAAAGCATGGCCAGGAAAGGCAAAGCAGAGCAAGGCAAAGCAAAGCAGTGTAAACTGGTACAAGGAAAGTCCCAGCAGTGCCAGGAAAGGTAGAGCAAAGTAACGAAAGCAGTTTGAGGCAAGGCAAAGCACAGCAGGGGTAGGAAAAGCAAAGCAGAGCAGAGAAGGTAAAGCAAAGCCGTGGCAGGAATACAAAGCAAAGGAAAACAAAGGAAAGCATGGCCTGAAAAAGCATGGCCAGGAAAGGCAACGCAGAGCAAGGCAAAGGAAAGCAGTGCAAACTGGCACAAGGAAAGCCCCAGCAGTGCCAGGAAACGTAGAGCAAAGTAACGAAAGCAGTTTGAGGCGAGGCAAAGCACAGCAGGGGTAGGAAAAGCAAAGCAGAGCAGAGAAAGTAAAACCAAGAGGTGCCAGGCATACGAAGCAAAGGAAAACAAAGGAAAGCATGGCCTGAAAAAGCATGGCCAGGAAAGGCAACGCAGAGCAAGGCAAAGCAAAGCAGTGCAAACTCGTACAAGGAAAGTCCCAGCAGTGCCAGGAAAGGTAGAGCAAAGTAACGAAAGCAGTTGGAGGCGAGGCAAAGCACAGCAGGGGTAGGAAAAGCAAAGCAGAGCAGAGAAGGTAAAGCAAAGCCGTGGCAGGAATACAAAGCGAAGCAAAACAACGGAAAGCATGGCCTGAAAAAGCATGGCCAGGAAAGGCAACGCAGAGCAAGGCAAAGCAAAGCAGTGCAAACTCGAACAAGGAAAGTCCCAGCAGTGCCAGGAAACGTAGAGCAAAGTAAAGAAAGCAGTTGGAGGCAAGGCAAAGCAGAGCAGAGAAAGTAAAGCCTAGAGGTGCCAGGAATACAAAGCGAAGCGAAGCAAGACAAAGGAAAGCGTGGCCTGAAAAAGCAAAAGAAAACATGGCCAGTGGAGGCAAAGCAGTGCAAGGCAAAGCAAAGCAGTGCAAACTTGTACAAGGAAAGTCCCAGCAGGGCCAGGAAACGTAGAGCAAAGTAACGAAAGCAGTTTGAGGCAAGGCAAAGCACAGCAGGGGTAGGACAAGCAGAGCAGAGAAAGTAAAACCAAGAGGTGCCAGGAATACAAAGCGAAGCAAGACAAAGGAAAGCGTGGCCGGAAAAAGCATGGCCAGGAAAGGCAACGCAGAGCAAGGCAAAGCGAAGCAGTGCAAACTTGTACAAGGAAAGTCCCAGCAGTGCCAGGAAACATAGAGCAAAGTAAAGAAAGCAGTTTGAGGAGGCAAGACAAAGCACAGCAGGGGTAGGAAAAGCAAAGCAGAGCAGAGAAGGTAAAGCAAAGCCGTGGCAAGTATACGAAGCAAAGGAAAACAAAGGAAAGCGTGGCCTGAAAAAGCATGGCCAGGAAAAGCAAAGCGCGGCGAGGAAAACCAAAGCCAAAAGGTCCAAAAATAAAACAAAGCAATGCAATGAATATGTATCTAAAGTATAAAAAATAAAATAAAATAAAATAAAAGGCAAAAAAAACCAACAAGCAAAGCAGGGCCAGGAAAAGCAAAGTAAAGCGTGTCCAGGAAAGGCAAAGCAGTGCAAGGCAGAGCAAAGCAAAGGAAAGTAGCACAAGGAAAAGCAAAGCAGTGCCAGGAAATGTAGAGCAAAAGAAAGAAAGCAGTTTGAGGAGGCAAGGCAAAGCACAGCAGGGGTAGGAAAAGAAAGCAACGTAGAGAAGGAAAAGCAAAGCAGTGCCAGGAATACAAAGCAAAGCAAAACAAAGGAAAGCATGGCCTGAAAAAGCATGGCCCGGAAAGGCAACGCAGAGCAAGGCAAAGCGAAGCAGTGCAAACTTGTACAAGGAAAGTCCCAGCAGGGCCAGGAAACGTAGAGCAAAGTAAAGAAAGCAGTTTGAGGCAAGGCAAAGCACAGCAGGGGTAGGAAAAGCAAAGCAGAGCAGAGAAGGTAAAGCAAAGCCGTGGCAGGAATACGAAGCAAAGGAAAACAAAGGAAAGCATGGCCTGAAAAAGCATGGCCAGGAAAGGCAAAGCAGAGCAAGGCAAAGCAAAGCAGTGCAAACTTGTACAAGGAAAGTCCCAGCAGGGCCAGGTAACGTATAGCAAAGTAACGAAAGCAGTTTGAGGCGAGGCAAAGCAGAGCAGAGAAAGTAAAACCAAGAGGTGCCAGGAATACAAACCGAAGCGAAGCAAGACAAAGGAAAGCATGGCCTGAAAAAGCATGGCCAGGAAAAGCAAAGCGTGGCCAGGAAGACCAAAGCAAAAAGGTCCAAAAATAAAACAAAGCAATGCAATGAAAATGTATCTATATTAAAATAAAACAAACAAACAAACAAACAAACAAAACAAAAAAACGCAAAAAAAAGACCAAGCAAAGCAGGGCCAGGAAAAGCAAAGAAAAGCGTGTCCAGGAAAGGCAAAGCGGTGCAAGGCAGAGCAAAGCAAAGGAAAGTAGCACAAGGAAAAGCAAAGCAGGGCCAGGAAATGTAGAGCAAAAGAAAGAAAGCAGTTTGAGGAGGCAAGGCAAAGCACAGCAGGGGTAGGAAAAACAGAGCAGAGCAGAGAAAGTAAAACCAAGAGGTGCCTGGAATAAAAAGCAAAGCAAAACAAAGGAAAGCGTGGCCGGAAAAAGCACGGCCAGGAAAGGCAAAGCAGAGCAAGGCAAAGCAAAGCAGTGCAAACTCGTACAAGGAAAGTCCCAGCAGGGCCAGGAAAGGTAGAGCAAAGTAACGAAAGCAGTTGGAGGCAAGGCAAAGCAGAGCAGAGAAAGTAAAACCTAGAGGTGCCAGGAATACAAAGCGAAGCGAAGCAAGACAAAGGAAAGCATGGCCAGAAAAAGCAAAAGAAAACATGGCCAGTGGAGGCAAAGCAGAGCAAGGAAAAAGGAAAGCAGTGCAAACTCGTACAAGGAAAGTCCCAGCAGTGCCAGGAAACGTAGAGCAAAGTAAAGAAAGCAGTTTGAGGCAAGGCAAAGCACAGCAGGGGTAGGACAAGCAAAGCAGAGCAGAGAAGGTAAAACCAAGAGGTGCCAAGAATACGAAGCAAAGGAAAACAAAGGAAAGCATGGCCTGAAAAAGCATGGCCAGGAAAGGCAACGCAGAGCAAGGCAAAGCAAAGCAGTGCAAACTCGAACAAGGAAAGTCCCAGCAGTGCCAGGAAACGTAGAGCAAAGTAACGAAAGCAGTTTGAGGCAAGGCAAAGCACAGCAGGGGTAGGAAAAGCAAAGCAGAGCAGAGAAGGTAAAGCAAAGCCGTGGCAGGAATACAAAGCAAAGCAAAACAAAGGAAAGCGTGGCCTGAAAAAGCAAAAGAAAACATGGCCAGTGGAGGCAAAGCAGAGCAAGGCAAAGCAAAGCAAAGCAAAGCGAAGTAGCATGAGGAAAAGCAAAGCATTGCCAGGAAAGACAAAGCAAACAAAGCAAAGCAAAGCAATCTGAGGCAAAGCACAGCAGGGGCAGGAACAGCAGAGGAAAGTAGAGAAGGAAAACCAAAAGTGTGCCCGGAAGAGCAGAGCAGAGCAAAGCAAAGCAGAGCAAGGAAAAAGAAAGAGAAGCGAAGCAAATGTAAGGAGCTGGCGGCCAGCCCTCCTGCCGGTTCCCAGTGTCTGCGGGGCAAAGACCGCAAGGCCCTCATGCCGGGTAGAGCTGGCGGCCAGACTAAGACGGTGGCTGTACCCTGCTCGCCCGCTCCCCGGCCTCCCTGACACCTCATAGTCCGCCGTGACAGCGGGCAAGAACCATGTCTTGCTTTACCTGGTTTTATCTTTATTTATTTATTTATTTATTTATTTATTTATTTATTTATTTATTTATTGTTTGCTTCCATCCAATGTAGTTGTGGGAATCATGTAGTTACTTACCGTCGTTGAAAACCTCACCCAACGCCGTCCCCAGACAAATAGCAGTGGGGCCCGCCTAGCGGCAGGCCACACAGCTGGGGCCACAGAACTGACCATGTCGGGTGGCCGGGCCTGCTGCCCCCACCCTCGAGTTGCGAGGGGACAGTGTCCGGGCTGCGGGGAGGCCCAGCTGTGTGTCTGAGGGTTTATGCGTTCCGAAATATACCGATAGCCTCATCGGCAAAATCGTCGGGACAGTCTACAAAGGAAGCCTAGCGCAGCACAGGAGAGCAGAGAAATGAAGAGGAAAGCAGAGCAAGGCAAAGCAAAGCAGTGCAAACTGGTACAAGGAAAGTCCCAGCAGTGCCAGGAAACGTAGAGCAGAGTAAAGAAAGCAGTTTGAGGCAAGGCAAAGCACAGCAGGGGTAGGAAAAGCAAAGCACAGCAGAGAAGGTAAAGCAAAGCTGTGGCAGGAAAACAAAGCGAAGCAAGACAAGGGAAAGCATGGCCTGAAAAAGCATGGTCAGGAAAGGCAACGCAGAGCAAGGCAAAGCGAAGCAGTGCAAGCTTGTACAAGGAAAGTCCCAGCAGTGCCAGGAAACGTAGAGCAAAGTAAAGAAAGAAGTTTGAGGCGAGGCAAAGCACAGCAGGGGTAGGAAAAGCAAAGCAGAGCAGAGAAGGTAAAACCAAGAGGTGCCAGGAATACGAAGCAAAGGAAAACAAAGGAAAGCGTGGCCTGAAAACGCATGGCCAGGAAAGGCAACGCAGAGCAAGGCAAAGCAAAGCAGTGCAAACTTGTACAAGGAAAGTCCCAGCAGTGCCAGGAAAGGTAGAGCAAAGTAACGAAAGCAGTTGGAGGCAAGGCAAAGCACAGCAGGGGTAGGAAAAGCAAAGCAGAGCAGAGAAGGTAAAACCAAGAGGTGCCAGGCATACGAAGCAAAGGAAAACAAAGGAAAGCGTGGCCTGAAAACGCATGGCCAGGAAAGGCAACGCAGAGCAAGGCAAAGCAAAGCAGTGCAAACTTGTACAAGGAAAGTCCCAGCAGTGCCAGGAAACGTAGAGCAAAGTAAAAAAAGCAGTTGGAGGCAAGGCAAAGCAGAGCAGGGGTAGGAAAAGCAAAGCGGAGCAGAGAAGGTAAAGCAAAGCCGTGGCAGGAATACAAAGCCAAGCAAAACAAAGGAAAGCGTGGCCTGAAAAGCAAAAGAAAACATGGCCAATGGAGGCAAAGCCGAGCAAGGCAAAGCAAAGCCCTGCTAGGGAAAAGAATGCGGCATAAGGAAAAGAAATGACAAGCAGGGCCAGGCAAAGCAAAGCGCGGCCAGGAAAACCAAAGCAAAGAGGTCCAAAAATAAAAAAAAGCAATGCAATGAATGTGTAACTATATTAAAAAAAAAAAAAAAAAAAAACGCAAAAAAAAAACCAAGCAAAGCAGAGCCAGGAAAAGCAAAGTAAAGCATGTTCAGGAAAGGCAAAGCAGTGCAAGGCAGAGCAAAGCAAAGGAAAGTAGCACAAGGAAAAGCAAAGCAGTACCAGGAAATGTAGAGCAAAAGAAAGAAAGCAGTTAGAGGAGGCAAGGCAAAGCACAGCAGGCGTAGGAAAAGCAAAGCAGAGCAGAGAAGGTAAAGCAAAGCCGTGGCAGGAATACAAAGCGAAGCAAAACAAAGGAAAGCGTGGCCGGAAAAAGCAAAAGAAAGCATGGCCAGTGGAGGCAAAGCAGAGCAAGGCAAAACAAAGCAAGGCAAAGTGAAGTAGCACGAGGAAAAGCATAGCATTACCAGGAAAGACAGAGCAACAAAAGCAAAGCAAAGCAATCTGAGGCAAAGCAAAGCAAAGCAGGGGCAGGAACAGCAGAGGAAAGCAGAGAAGGAAAAGCAAAAGTGTGCCCGGAAGAGCAGAGCAGAGCAAAGCAAAGCAGAGCAAGGAAAAAGAAAGAGAAGCGAAGCAAATGTAAGGAGCTGGCGGCCAGCCCTCTTGCCGGTTCCCAGTGTCTGCGGGGCAAAGACCGCAGGGCCCTCATGCCGGGTAGAGCTGGCGGCCAGACTCGGACGGTGGCTGTACCCTGCTCGCCCGCTCCCTGGCCTCCCTGACACCTCATAGTCCGCCGTGACAGCGGGCAAGAACCATGTCTTGCTTTACCTGGTTTTATCTTTATTTATTTATTTATTTATTTATTTATTGTTGGCTTCCATCCAATGTAGTTGTGGGAATCATGTAGTTACTTACCGTCGTTGAAAACCTCACCCAACGCTGTCCCCAGATGGGTAGCAGTGGGGCCCGCCTAGCGGCAGGCCACACGGCTGGGGCCACAGAACTGACCATGTCGGGTGGCTGGGCCTGCTGCCCCCACCCTCGAGTTGCGAGGGGACAGTGTCCGGGCTGTGGGGAGGCCCAGCTGTGTGTCTGAGCGTTTATGCGTTCCGAAATATACCGATAGCCTCATCGGCAAAATCGTCGGGACCGTCTGCAAAGGAAGCCTAGCGCAGCACAGGAGAGCAGAGCAATGAAGAGTAAAGCCGAACAAGGCAAAGCAAAGCAGTGCAAACTTGTACAAGGAAAGTCCCAGCAGTGCCAGGAAACGTAGAGCAAAGTAAAGAAAGCAGTTTGAGGCGAGGCAAAGCACAGCAGGAGTAGGAAAAGCAAAGCACAGCAGAGAAGGTAAAGCAAAGCCGTGGCAGGGAAACAAAGCAAAGCAAGGCAAGGGAAAGCATGGCCTGAAAAAGCATGGCCAGGAAAGGCAACGCAGAGCAAGGCAAAGTGAAGCAGTGCAAACTCGTACAAGGAAAGTCCCAGCAGTGCCAGGAAACGTAGAGCAAAGTAAAGAAAGCAGTTTGAGGCGAGGCAAAGCACAGCAGGAGTAGGAAAAGCAAAGCACAGCAGAGAAGGTAAAGCAAAGCCGTGGCAGGGAAACAAAGCAAAGCAAGGCAAGGGAAAGCATGGCCTGAAAAAGCATGGCCAGGAAAGGCAACGCAGAGCAAGGCAAAGTGAAGCAGTGCAAACTTGTACAAGGAAAGTCCCAGCAGTGCCAGGAAAGGTAGAGCAAAGTAAAGAAAGCAGTTTGAGGCGAGGCAAAGCACAGCAGGGGTAGGAAAAGCAAAGCAGAGCAGAGAAAGTAAAACCAAGAGGTGCCAGGAATACGAAGCGAAGCAAGACAAAGGAAAGCATGGCCTGAAAAAGCAGGGTCAGGAAAAGCAAAGCGCGGCCAGGAAAAAAAAGTAAAAAGGTCCAAAAATAATACAAAGCAATGCAATGAATATTTACCTAAAGGAAAAAAAAAAAAAAAAAAAAAAAAAAAGTCAAAAAAACCCCAAGCAAAGCAGGGCCAGGAAAAGCAAAGTAAAGCGTGTCCAGGAAAGGCAAAGCAGTGCAAGGCAGAGCAAAGCAAAGTGAAGTAGCACAAGGAAAAGCAAAGCAGTGCCAGGAAATGTAGAGCAAAAGGAAGAAAGCAGTTTGAGGAAGCAAGGCAAAGCACAGCAGGGGTAGGAAAAGCAAAGCAGAGCAGAGAAGGTAAAGCAAAGCCGTGGCAGGAATACAAAGCAAAGCAAAACAAAGGAAAGCGTGGCCTGAAAAAGCAAAAGAAAACATGGCCAGTGGAGACAAAGCAGAGCAAGGCAAAGCAAAGCAAAGCAAAGCGAAGTAGCACGAGGAAAAGCAAAGCATTGCCAGGAAAGACAGAGCAAACAAAGCAAAGCAAAGCAATCTGAGGCAAAGCAAAGCAAAGCAGGGGCAAGAAAAGCAGAGCAAAGTAGAGAAGGAAAAGCAAAAGTGTGCCCGGAAGAGCAGAGCAAAGCAAAGCAGAGCAAGGAAAAAGAAAGAGAAGCGAAGCAAATGTAAGGAGCTGGCGGCCAGCACTCCTGCCGGTTCCCAGTGTCTGCGGGGCAAAGACCGCAGGGCCCTCATGCCGGGTAGAGCTGGCGGCCAGACTCGGACGGTGGCTGTACCCTGCTCGCCCGCTCCCCGGCCTCCCTGACACCTCATAGTCCGCCGTGACAGCGGGCAAGAACCATGTCTTGCTTTACCTGGTTTTATCTTTATTTATTTATTTATTTATTTATTTATTGTTGGCTTCCATCCAATGTAGTTGTGGGAATCATGTAGTTACTGATCGTCGTTCAAAACCTCACCCAACACCGTCCCCAGACGGGGAGCAGTGGGGCCCGCCTAGCGGCAGGCCACACGGCTGGGGCCAAAGAACTGACCATGTCAGGTGGCTGGGCCTGCTGCCCCCACCCTCGAGTTGCGAGGGGACAGTGTCCGGGCTGCGGGGAGGCCCAGCAGTGTGTCTGAGGGTTTATGCGTTCCTAAATATACCAATAGCCTCATTGGCAAAATCGGCGGGACAGTCTGCGAAGGAAGCCTAGCGCAACACAGGACAGCAGAGCAATGAAGAGTAAAGCCGAGCAAGGCAAAGCAAAGCAGTACAAACTTGCACAAGGAAAGTCCCAGCAGTGCCAGGAAACGTAGAGGAAATGAAAGAAAGCAGTTTGAGGCAAGGCAAAGCACAGCAGGGGTAGGAAAAGCAAAGCAGAGCAAAGAAAGTAAAACCAAGAGGTGCCAGGAATAAAAGCAGAGCAAGACAAAGGAAAGCGTGGCCTGAAAAAGCATGGCCAGGAAAAGCAAAGCGCGGCCAGGAAAACCAAAGCCAAAAGGTCCAAAAATAAAACAAAGCAATGCAATGAATATGTATGTATATTAAAAAAATAAAATAAAATAAAATAAAAGGCAAAAAAAACCAACAAGCAAAGCAGGGCCAGGAAAAGCAAAGTAAAGCGTGTCCAGGAAAGGCAAAGCAGTGCAAGGCAGAGCAAAGCAAAGTGAAGTAGCACAAGGAAAAGCAAAGCAGTGCCAGGAAATGTAGAGCAAAAGGAAGAAAGCAGTTTGAGGAAGCAAGGCAAAGCACAGCAGGGGTAGGAAAAGCAAAGCAGAGCAGAGAAGGTAAAGCAAAACAGTGCCAGGAATACAAAGCAAAGCAAGACAAAGGAAAGCGTGGCCTGAAAAAGCAAAAGAAAACATGGCCAGTGGAGGCAAAGCAGAGCAAGGCAAAGCAAAGCAAAGCGAAGTAGCACGAGGAAAAGCAAAGCATTGCCAGGAAAGACAGAGCAAACAAAGCAAAGCAAAGCAATCTGAGGCAAAGCAAAGCAAAGCAGGGGCAAGAAAAGCAGAGCAAAGTAGAGAAGGAAAAGCAAAAGTGTGCCCGGAAGAGCAGAGCAAAGCAAAGCAGAGCAAGGAAAAAGAAAGAGAAGCGAAGCAAATGTAAGGAGCTGGCGGCCAGCCCTCCTGCCGGTTCCCAGTGTCTGCGGGGCAAAGACCGCAGGGCCCTCATGCCGGGTAGAGCTGGCGGCCAGACTCGGACGGTGGCTGTACCCTGCTCGCCCGCTCCCCGGCCTCCCTGACACCTCATAGTCTGCCGTGACAGCGGGCAAGAACCATGTCTTGCTTTACCTGGTTTTATCTTTATTTATTTATTTATTGATTGATTGATTGTTGGCTTCCATCCAATGTAGTTGTGGGAATCATGTATTTACTGATCGTCGTTCAAAACCTCACCCAACACCGTCCCCAGACGGGGAGCAGTGGGGCCCGCCTAGCGGCAGGCCACACGGCTGGGGCCACAGAACTGACCATGTCAGGTGGCTGGGCCTGCTGCCCCCACCCTCGAGTTGCGAGGGGACAGTGTCCGGGCTGCGGGGAGGCCCAGCTGTGTGTCTGAGGGTTTATGCGTTCCTAAATATACCGATAGCCTCATCGGCAAAATCGTCGGGACAGTCTGCGAAGGAAGCCTAGCGCAACACAGGACAGCAGAGCAATGAAGAGGAAAGCCGAGCAAGGCAAAGCAAAGCAGTACAAACTTGCACAAGGAAAGTCCCAGCAGTGCCAGGAAACGTAGAGGAAATGAAAGAAAGCAGTTTGAGGCAAGGCAAAGCACAGCAGGGGTAGGAAAAGCAAAGCAGAGCAAAGAAAGTAAAACCAAGAGGTGCCAGGAATAAAAGCAGAGCAAGACAAAGGAAAGCGTGGCCTGAAAAAGCATGGCCAGGAAAAGCAAAGCGCGGCCAGGAAAACCAAAGCCAAAAGGTCCAAAAATAAAACAAAGCAATGCAATGAATATGTATATATATTAAAAAAATAAAATAAAATAAAATAAATAAAATAAAAGGCAAAAAAAACCAACAAGCAAAGCAGGGCCAGGAAAAGCAAAGTAAAGCGTGTCCAGGAAAGGCAAAGCAGTGCAAGGCAGAGCAAAGCAAAGGAAAGTAGCACAAGGAAAAGCAAAGCAGTGCCAGGAAATGTAGAGCAAAAGAAAGAAAGCAGTTTGAGGAGGCAAGGCAAAGCACAGCAGGGGTAGGAAAAGAAAGCAACATAGAGAAGGAAAAGCAAAGCAGTGCCAGGAATACAAAGCAAAGCAAAACAAAGGAAAGCATGGCCTGAAAAAGCATGGCCCGGAAAGGCAACGCAGAGCAAGGCAAAGCGAAGCAGTGCAAACTCGTACAAGGAAAGTCCCAGCAGTGCCAGGAAACGTAGAGCAAAGTAAAGAAAGCAGTTTGAGGCGAGACAAAGCACAGCAGGGGTAGGAAAAGCAAAGCAGAGCAGAGAAGGTAAAGCAAAGCCGTGGCAGGAATACGAAGCAAAGGAAAACAAAGGAAAGCATGGCCTGAAAAAGCATGGCCAGGAAAAGCAAAGCGCAGCCAGGAAAACCAAAGCCAAAAGGTCCAAAAATAAAACAAAGCAATGCAATGAAAATGTATCTATATTAAAATAAAACAAACAAACAAACAAACAAACAAAACAAAAAAACGCAAAAAAAAAGACCAAGCAAAGCAGGGCCAGGAAAAGCAAAGTAAAGCGTATCCAGGAAAGGCAAAGCAGTGCAAGGCAGAGCAAAGCAAAGGAAAGTAGCACAAGGAAAAGCAAAGCAGTGCCAGGAAATGTAGAGCAAAAGAAAGAAAGCAGTTTGAGGAGGCAAGGCAAAGCACAGCAGGCGTAGGAAAAGCAAAGAAGAGCAGAGAAGGTAAAGCAAAGCCATGGCAGGAATACAAAGCGAAGCAAAACAAAGGAAAGCGTGGCCGGAAAAAGCATGGCCCGGGAAGGCAACGCAGAGCAAGGCAAAGCAAAGCAGTGCAAACTGGTACAAGGAAAGTCCCAGCAGTGCCAGGAAACGTAGAGCAAAGTAAAGAAAGCAGTTTGAGGCAAGGCAAAGCAAAGCAGAGAAAGTAAAACCTAGAGGTGCCAGGAATACAAAGCGAAGCGAAGCACGAAAAAGGAAAGCGTGGACGAAAAAAGCATGGCCAGGAAAGGCAACGCAGAGCAAGGCAAAGCAAAGCAGTGCAAACTGGTACAAGGAAAGTCCGAGCAGTGCCAGGAAACGTAGAGCAAAGTAAAGAAAGCAGTTTCCAGTGGAGAACCCCGGTGCCTCCAGAGAGTGCACTGGCACCACCGGGGATGCACCCCAGTGAGTCCAGAGAGTGCACTGGCACCACTGGGGATGCAGTGCAGTGAGTCCAGAGAGTGCACTGGCACCACTGGGGATGCAGTGCAGTGACTCCAGAGAGTGCACTGGCACCACTGGGGATGCACCCCGGTGAGTCTAGAGAGTGCACTGGCACCACTGGGGATGTACTGCAGTGAGTCCAGAGAGTGCACTGGCACCACTGGGTATGCAGTGCAGTGAGTCCAGAGAGTGCACTGGCACCACTGGGGATGCGGTGCAGTGAGTCCGGAGAGTTCACTAGCACCACTGGGGTTGCGGTGCAGTGAGTCCAGAGAGTGCACTGGCACCACTGGGGATGCACCCCGGTGAGTCCAGAGAGTGCACTGGCACCACTGGGGATGCACTGCAGTGAGTCCAGAGAGTGCACTGGCACCACTGGGGATGCAGTGCAGTAAGTGCAGAGAGTGCACTGGCACCACTGGGGATGCACTGCAGTGAGTCCAGAGAGTGCACTTGCACCACTGGGGATGCAGTGCAGTGAGTCCAGAGAGTGCACTGGCACCACTGGGGATGCAGTGCAGTGACTCCAGAGAGTGCACTGGCACCCCTGGGGATTCACTGCAGTGACTCCATAGAGTGCACTGGCACCACTGGGGATGCACTGCAGTGATCCAGAGAGTGCACTGGCACCACTGGGGATGCAGTGCAGTGAGTCCAGAGAGTGCACTGGCACCACTGGGGATGCAGTGCAGTGAGTCCAGAGAGTGCACTGGCACCACTGGGGATGGTCATTAGTGAGTCCAGAGAGTGCACTGGCACCAATGGGGATGCAGTGCAGTGAGTCCAGAGAGTGCACTGGCACCCCTGGGGATGCAGTGCAGTGACTCCATAGAGTGCACTGGCACCACTGGGGATGCAGTGCAGTGATCCATAGAGTGCACTGGCACCACTGGGGATGCACCCCGGTGAGTCCAGAGAGTGCACTGGCACCACTGGGTATGCAGTGCAGTGAGTCCAGAGAGTGCACTGGCACCACTGGGGATGGTCATTAGTGAGTCCTGAGAGTAAACTGACACCAATGGGGATGCAGTGCAGTGAGTCCAGAGAGTGCACTGGCACCACTGGGGATGCAGTGCAGTGAGTCCAGAGAGTGCCCTGGCACCAGTGGGGATGCAGTGCAGTGAGTCCAGAGAGTGCACTGGCACCACTGGGGATGCAGTGCCGTGAGTCCAGAGTGCACTAGCACCACTGGGGATGCAGTGCCGTGTGTCCAGAGTGTGCACTGGCACCACTGGGGATGCAGTGCCGTGAGTCCAGAGAGTGCACTGGCACCACTGGGGATGCAGTGCAGTGAGTCCAGAGAGTGCATTGGCACCACTGGGGATACAGTGCAGTGAGTCCAGAGAGTTCACTGGCACCCCTGGGGATGCAGTGCCGTCAGTCCAGAGAGTGCACTGGCACCACCGGGAATTCAGTGCAGTGATCCAGAGAGTGCACTGGCACCACTGGGGATGCACCCCGGTGAGTCCAGAGAGTGCACTGGCACCACTGGGGATGCGGTGCAGTGAGTCCAGAGAGTGCACTGGCACCACTGGGGTTGCGGTGCAGTGAGTCCAGAGAGTGCACTGGCACCACTGGGGATGCACCCCGGTGAGTCCAGAGAGTGCACTGGCACGACTGGGGATGCACTGCAGTGAGTCCAGAGAGCGCACTGGCACCACTGGGGATGCAGTGCAGTAAGTGCAGAGAGTGCACTGGCACCACTGGGGATGCACTGCAGTGAGTCCAGAGAGTGCACTTGCACCACTGGGGATGCAGTGCAGTGAGTCCAGAGAGTGCACTGGCACCACTGGGGATGCACTGCAGTGAGTCCAGAGAGTGCACTGGCACCCCTGGGGATGCACTGCAGTGACTCCATAGAGTGCACTGGCACCACTGGGGATGCACTGCAGTGATCCAGAGAGTGCACTGGCACCACTGGGGATGCAGTGCAGTGAGTCCAGAGAGTGCACTGGCACCACTGGGGATGGTCATTAGTGAGTCCAGAGAGTGCACTGGCACCAATGGGGATGCAGTGCAGTGAGTCCAGAGAGTGCACTGGCACCCCTGGGGATGCAGTGCAGTGACTCCATAGAGTGCACTGGCACCAATGGGGATGCAGTGCAGTGATCCATAGAGTGCACTGGCACCACTGGGGATGCAGTGCAGTGAGTCCAGAGAGTGCACTGGCACCACTGGGGATGGTCATAAGTGAGTCCTGAGAGTAAACTGACACCAATGGGGATGCAGTGCAGTGAGTCCAGAGAGTACCCTGGCACCACTGGGGATGCAGTGCAGTGAGTCCAGAGAGTACCCTGGCACCACTGGGGATGCAGTGCAGTGAGTCCAGAGAGTGCACTGGCACCACTGGGGATGCAGTGCCGTGAGTCCAGAGAGTGCACTAGCACCACTGGGGATGCAGTGCCGTGTGTCCAGAGTGTGCACTGGCACCACTGGGGATGCAGTGCAGTGAGTCCAGAGAGTGCACTGGCACCACTGGGGATGCAGTGCAGTGAGTCCAGAGAGTGCATTGGCACCACTGGGGATGCAGTGCAGTGAGTCCAGAGAGTTCACTGGCACCACTGGGGATGCAGTGCAGTGAGTCCAGAGAGTGCATTGGCACCACTGGGGATGCAGTGCAGTGAGTCCAGAGAGTTCACTGGCACCACTGGGGATGCACTGCAGTGAGTCCAGAGAGTGCACTTGCACCACTGGGGATGCAGTGCAGTGAGTCCAGAGAGTGCACTGGCACCACTGGGGATGCACTGCAGTGACTCCAGAGAGTGCACTGGCACCCCTGGGGATGCACTGCAGTGACTCCATAGAGTGCACTGGCACCACCGGGGATGCACTGCAGTGATCCAGAGAGTGCACTGGCACCACTGGGGATGCAGTGCAGTGAGTCCAGAGAGTGCACTGGCACCAGTGGGGATGGTCATTAGTGAGTCCAGAGAGTGCACTGGCACCACTGGGGATGCAGTGCAGTGAGTCCAGAGAGTGCACTGGCACCCCTGGGTATGCAGTGCAGTGACTCCATAGAGTGCACTGGCACCACTGGGGATGCAGTGCCGTGAGTCCAGAGAGTGCACTAGCACCACTGGGGATGCACTGTAGTGAGTCCAGAGAGTGCACTGGCACCACTGGGGATGCAGTGCAGTGAGTCCAGAGAGTGCATTGGCACCACTGGGGATACACTGCAGTGAGTCCAGAGAGTTCACTGGCACCACTGGGGATGCAGTGCTGTGAGTCCAGAGAGTGCACTGGCACCACCGGGAATTCAGTGCAGTGATCCAGAGAGTGCACTGGCACCACTGGGGATGCACCCCGGTGAGTCCAGAGAGTGCACTGGCACCACTGGTTATGCAGTGCAGTGAGTCCAGAGAGTGCCCTGGCACCACTGGGGATGCAGTTCAGTGAGTTCAGAGAATACACTGGCACCACTGGGGATGCAGTGCCGTGAGTCCAGAGAGTGCACTGGCACCACTGGGGATGCAGTGCAGTGAGTCCAGAGAGTGCACTGGCACCACTGGGGATGTAGTGCCGTGAGTCCAGAGAGTGCACTGGCACCACCGGGGATGCACTGAAGTGAGTCCAGAGAGTGCACTGGAACCACTGGGGATGCAGTGCAGTGAGCCCAGAGAGTGCACTGGCACCACTGGGGATGCAGTGTAGTGAGTACAGAGAGTGCCCTGGCACCACTGGGGATGCACTGCAGTGAGTCCAGAGAGTGCACTGGCACCACTGGGGATGCAGTGCAGTGAGTGCAGAGAGTGCACTGGCACCACTGGGGATGCACTGCAGTGAGTCCAGAGAGTGCACTGGCACCACTGGGGATGCAGTGCAGTGATCCAGAGAGTGCACTGGCACCACTGGGGATGCACCCCGGTGAGTCCAGAGAGTGCACTGGCACCACTGGGGATGCGGTGCAGTGAGTCCAGAGAGTGCACTGGCACCACTGGGGTTGCGGTGCAGTGAGTCCAGAGAGTGCACTGGCACCACTGGGGATGCACCCCGGTGAGTCCAGAGAGTGCACTGGCACCACTGGGGATGCACTGCAGTGAGTCCAGAGAGCGCACTGGCACCACTGGGGATGCAGTGCAGTAAGTGCAGAGAGTGCACTGGCACCACTGGGGATGCACTGCAGTGAGTCCAGAGAGTGCACTTGCACCACTGGGGATGCAGTGCAGTGAGTCCAGAGAGTGCACTGGCACCACTGGGGATGCACTGCAGTGAGTCCAGAGAGTGCACTGGCACCCCTGGGGATGCACTGCAGTGACTCCATAGAGTGCACTGGCACCACTGGGGATGCACTGCAGTGATCCAGAGAGTGCACTGGCTCCACTGGGTATGCAGTGCAGTGAGTCCAGAGAGTGCACTGGCACCACTGGGGATGGTCATTAGTGAGTCCAGAGAGTGCACTGGCACCAATGGGGATGCAGTGCAGTGAGTCCAGAGAGTGCACTGGCACCCCTGGGGATGCAGTGCAGTGACTCCATAGAGTGCACTGGCACCAATGGGGATGCAGTGCAGTGATCCATAGAGTGCACTGGCACCACTGGGGATGCAGTGCAGTGAGTCCAGAGAGTGCACTGGCACCACTGGGGATGGTCATAAGTGAGTCCTGAGAGTAAACTGACACCAATGGGGATGCAGTGCAGTGAGTCCAGAGAGTACCCTGGCACCACTGGGGATGCAGTTCAGTGAGTCCAGAGAGTACCCTGGCACCACTGGGGATGCAGTGCAGTGAGTCCAGAGAGTGCACTGGCACCACTGGGGATGCAGTGCCGTGAGTCCAGAGAGTGCACTAGCACCACTGGGGATGCAGTGCCGTGTGTCCAGAGTGTGCACTGGCACCACTGGGGATGCAGTGCAGTGAGTCCAGAGAGTGCACTGGCACCACTGGGGATGCAGTGCAGTGAGTCCAGAGAGTGCATTGGCACCACTGGGGATACAGTGCAGTGAGTCCAGAGAGTTCACTGGCACCACTGGGGATGCAGTGCTGTGAGTCCAGAGAGTGCACTGGCACCACCGGGAATTCAGTGCAGTGATCCAGAGAGTGCACTGGCACCAGTGGGGATGCACTGCAGTGAGTCCAGAGAGTGCACTGGCACCACTGGGGATGCAGTGCAGTAAGTGCAGAGAGTGCACTGGCACCACTGGGGATGCACTGCAGTGAGTCCAGAGAGTGCACTTGCACCACTGGGGATGCAGTGCAGTGAGTCCAGAGAGTGCACTGGCACCACTGGGGATGCACTGCAGTGACTCCAGAGAGTGCACTGGCACCCCTGGGGATGCACTGCAGTGACTCCATAGAGTGCACTGGCACCACCGGGGATGCACTGCAGTGATCCAGAGAGTGCACTGGCACCACTGGGGATGCAGTGCAGTGAGTCCAGAGAGTGCACTGGCACCAGTGGGGATGGTCATTAGTGAGTCCAGAGAGTGCACTGGCACCACTGGGGATGCAGTGCAGTGAGTCCAGAGAGTGCACTGGCACCCCTGGGTATGCAGTGCAGTGACTCCATAGAGTGCACTGGCACCACTGGGGATGCAGTGCCGTGAGTCCAGAGAGTGCACTAGCACCACTGGGGATGCACTGCAGTGAGTCCAGAGAGTGCACTGGCACCACTGGGGATGCAGTGCAGTGAGTCCAGAGAGTGCATTGGCACCACTGGGGATACAGTGCAGTGAGTCCAGAGAGTTCACTGGCACCACTGGGGATGCAGTGCTGTGAGTCCAGAGAGTGCACTGGCACCACCGGGAATTCAGTGCAGTGATCGAGAGAGTGCACTGGCACCACTGGGGATGCACCCCGGTGAGTCCAGAGAGTGCACTGGCACCACTGGTTATGCAGTGCAGTGAGTCCAGAGAGTGCCCTGGCACCACTGGGGATGCAGTTCAGTGAGTTCAGAGAATACACTGGCACCACTGGGGATGCAGTGCCGTGAGTCCAGAGAGAGCACTGGCACCACTGGGGATGCAGTGCAGTGAGTCCAGAGAGTGCACTGGCACCACTGGGGATGTAGTGCCGTGAGTCCAGAGAGTGCACTGGCACCACCGGGGATGCACTGAAGTGAGTCCAGAGAGTGCACTGGAACCACTGGGGATGCAGTGCAGTGAGTCCAGAGAGTGCACTGGCACCACTGGGGATGCAGTGTAGTGAGTACAGAGAGTGCCCTGGCACCACTGGGGATGCACTGCAGTGAGTCCAGAGAGTGCACTGGCACCACTGGGGATGCAGTGCAGTGAGTGCAGAGAGTGCACTGGCACCACTGGGGATGCACTGCAGTGAGTCCAGAGAGTGCACTGGCACCACTGGGGATGCAGTGCAGTGATCCAGAGAGTGCACTGGCACCACTGGGGATGCACCCCGGTGAGACCAGAGAGTGCACTGGCACCACTGGGGATACAGTGCCGTGAGTCCAGAGAGTGCACTGGTACCCCTGGGGATGCAGTGCAGTGACTCCATAGAGTGCACTGGCACCAATGGGGATGCAGTGCAGTGATCCAGAGAGTGCACTGGCACCACTGGGGATGCACCCCGGTGAGTCCAGAGAGTGCACTGGCACCACTGGGAATGCAGTGCAGTGAGTCCAGAGAGTGCACTGGCACCACTGGGGATGGTCATTAGTGAGTCCAGAGAGTGCACTGGCACCAGTGGCGATGCAGTGCAGTGAGTCCAGAGAGTACACTGGCACCACTGGGGATGCAGTGCCGTGAGTCCAGAGAGTGCCCTGGCACCACTGGGGATGCAGTGCCGTGAGTCCAGAGTGTGCACTGCCACCACTGGGGATTCACTGCCGTGAGTCCAGAGAGTGCACTGGCACCACTGGGGATGCAGTGCAGTGAGTCCAGAGAGTGCACTGGAACCACTGGGGATGCAGTGCCGTGAGTCCAGAGAGTGCCCTGGCACCACTGGGGTTGCAGTTCAGTGAGTTCAGAGAATACACTGGCACCACTGGGGATGCAGTGCAGTGAGTTCAGAGAGTGCACTGGCACCACTGGGGATGCAGTGCAGTGAGTCCAGAGAGTGCACTGGCACCACTGGGGATGCAGTGCCGTGAGTCCAGAGAGTGCACTAGCACCACTGGGGATGCAGTGTAGTGAGTCCAGAGAGTGCACTGGCACCACTGGGGATGCACTGCAGTGAGTCCAGAGAGTGCACTGGCACCACTGGGGATGCAGTGCAGTGAGTGCAGAGAGTGCACTGGCACCACTGGGGATGCAGTGCAGTGAGTCCAGAGAGTGCACTGGCACCACTGGGGATGCAGTGCAGTGATCCAGAGAGTGCACTGGCACCACTGGGGATGCACCCCGGTGAGTCCAGAGAGTGCACTGGCACCACTGGAGATGCAGTGCAGTGAGTCCAGAGAGTGCACTGGCACCACTGGGGATGGTCATTAGTGAGTCCAGAGAGTGCACTGGCACCACTGGGGATGCAGTGCAGTGTGTCCAGAGAGTGCACTGGCACCACTGGCGATGCAGTGCAGTGATTCCAGAGAGTACCCTGGCACCACTGGGGATGCAGTGCCGTGAGTCCAGAGAGTGCACTGGCACCACTGGGGATGCAGTGCAGTGAGTCCAGAGATTGCACTGGCACCACTGGGGATGGTCATTAGTGAGTCCAGAGAGTGCACTGGCACCACTGGGGATGCAGTGCAGTGAGTCCAGAGAGTGCACTGGCACCACTGGGGATGCAGTGCAGTGATTCCAGAGAGTGCACTGGCACCACTGGGGATGCAGTGCAGTGAGTCCAGAGAGTGCACTGGCACCACTGGGGATGCAGTGCAGTGAGTCCAGAGAGTGCACTGTCACCACTGGGGATGCAGTGCAGTGAGTCCAGAGAGTGCACTGGCACCACTGGGGATGCAGTGCAGTGAGTCCAGAGAGTGCACTGGCACCACTGGGGATGCAGTGCAGTGAGTCCAGAGAGTGCCCTGGCACCACTGGGGATGCAGTGCAGTGAGTCCACAGAGTACCCTGGCACCAGTGGGGATGCAGTGCAGTGAGTCCAGAGAGTTCACTGGCACCACTGGGGATGCAGTGCCGTGAGTCCAGAGAGTGCACTGGTACCACTGGGGATGCAGTGTAGTGAGTCCAGAGAGTGCCCTGGCACCACTGGGGATGCACTGCAGTGAGTCCAGAGAGTGCACTGGCACCACTGGGGATGCAGTGCAGTGAGTGCAGAGAGTGCACTGGCACCACTGGGGATGCAGTGCAGTGAGTCCAGAGAGTGCACTTGCACCACTGGGGATGCAGTGCAGTGATCCAGAGAGTGCACTGGCACCACTGGGGATGCACCCCGGTGAGTCCAGAGAGTGCACTGGCACCACTGGAGATGCAGTGCAGTGAGTCCAGAGAGTGCACTGGCACCACTGGGGATGGTCATTAGTGAGTCCAGAGAGTGCACTGGCACCACTGGGGATGCAGTGCAGTGAGTCCAGAGAGTGCACTGGCACCACTGGCGATGCAGTGCAGTGATTCCAGAGAGTACCCTGGCACCACTGGGGATGCAGTGCCGTGAGTCCAGAGAGTGCACTAGCACCACTGGGGATGCAGTGCCGTGAGTCCAGAGTGTGCACTGGCACCACTGGGGATGCAGTGCAGTGAGTCCAGAGAGTGCCCTGGCTCCACTGGGGATGCAGTGCAGTGAGTGCAGAGAGTGCCCTGGCACCACTGGGGATGCAGTGCAGTGAGTCCACAGAGTACCCTGGCACCAGTGGGGATGCAGTGCGGTGAGTCCAGAGAGTGCACTAGCACCACTGGGGATGCAGTGCAGTGAGTCCAGAGAGTGCACTGGCACCACTGGGGATGCAGTGCAGTTTCTCCATCGAGTGCACTGGCACCAATGGGGATGCAGTGCAGTGATCCAGAGAGTGCACTAGCACCTCTGGGGATGCAGCCCGGTGAGTCCAGAGAGTGCACTGGCACCACTGGGGATGCAGTGCAGTGAGTCCAGAGATTGCACTGGCACCACTGGGGATGGTCATTAGTGAGTCCAGAGAGTGCACTGGCACCACTGGGGATGCAGTGCAGTGAGTCCAGAGAGTGCACTGGCACCACTGGGGATGCAGTGCAGTGATTCCAGAGAGTGCACTGGCACCACTGGGGATGCAGTGCAGTGAGTCCAGAGAGTGCACTGGCACCACTGGGGATGCAGTGCAGTGAGTCCAGAGAGTGCACTGTCACCACTGGGGATGCAGTGCAGTGAGTCCAGAGAGTGCACTGGCACCACTGGGGATGCAGTGCAGTGACTCCAGAGAGTGCACTGGCACCACTGGGGATGCAGTGCAGTGAGTCCAGAGAGTGCACTGGCACCACTGGGGATGCAGTGCAGTGAGTTCAGAGAATACACTGGCACCACTGGTGATGCATTGCCGTGAGTCCAGAGAGTGCCCTGGCACCACTGGGGATGCACTGCAATGAGTCCAGAGAGTGCACTGGCACCACTGGGGATGCAGTGCCGTGAGTCCAGAGAGTGCACTGGCACCACCGGGAATGCAGTGCAGTAAGTCCAGAGAGTGCACTGGCACCACTGGGGATGCACTGCAGAGAGTCCAGAGAGTGCACTGGCACCAATGGGGATGCAGTGCCGTCAGTCCAGAGAGTGCACTGTCACCACTGGGGATGCAGTGCAGTGAGTCCAGAGAGTGCACTGGCGCCACTGGGGATGCAGTGCAGTGAGTCCAGACAGTGCACTGGCACCACTGGGGATGCACCCCGGTGAGTCCAGAGAGTGCACTGGCACCACTGGGGATGCAGTGCAGTGAGTCCAGAGAGTGCACTGGCACCACTGTGTATGCAGTGCAGTGAGTCCAGAGAGTGCACTGGCACCACTGGGGATGCACTGCAGTGAGTCCAGAGAGTGCACTGGCACCACTGGTGATGCAGTCCAGTGAGTCCAGAGAGTGCACTGGCACCACTGGGGATGCACTGCAGTGAGTCCAGAGAGTGCACTGGCACCACTGGAGATGCAGTGCAGTGAGTCCAGAGAGTGCTCTGGCAACACTGGAGATGCAGTGCAGTGACTCCAGAGAGTGCAGTGGCACCACTGGGGATGCAGTGCAGTGAGTCCAGAGAGGGCACTGGCACCACTGGGGATGCAGTGCAGTGAGTCCAGAGAGTGCACTGGCACCACTGGGGATGCACTGCAGTGAGTCCAGAGTGTGCACTGGAACCACCGGGGATGCACTGCAATGAGTCCAGAGAGTGCACTGGCACCACTGGGGATGCAGTGCCGTGAGTCCAGAGAGTGCCTTGGCACCACTGGGGATGCACTGCAGTGAGTTCAGAGAGTGCACTGGCACCACTGGAAATGGAGTGCAGTGAGTCCAGAGAGTGCACTGGCACCACTGGGGATGCAGTGCAGTGAGTCCAGAGAGCGCACTGGCACCACTGGGGATGCAGTGCAGTGAGTCCAGAGAGTGACCTGGCACCACTGGGGATGCAGTGTAGTGAGTCCAGAGAGAGCACTGGCACCAGTGGGGATGCACTGCAGTGACTCCAAAGAGTGCACTGGCACCCCTGGGGATGCCGTGCAGTGACTCCATAGAGTGCACTGGCACCACTGGGGATGCAGTGCAGTGATCCAGAGTGCACTGGCACCACTGGGGATGCACCCCGGTTAGCGCAGAGAGTGCACTGGCACCACTGGGGATGCAGTGCAGTGAGTCCAGAGAGTGCACTGGCACCAATGGGGATGGTCATTAGTGAGTCCAGAGAGTGCACTGGCACCACTGGGGATGCAGTGCAGTGAGTCCAGAGAGTGCACTGGCACCCCTGGGGATGCAGTGCAGTGAGTCCAGAGAGTGCACTGGCACCAATGGGGATGCAGTGCAGTGATCCAGAGAGTGCACTGGCACCTCTGGGGATGCAGCCCGGTGAGTCCAGAGAGTGCACTGGCACCAGTGGGGATGCAGTGCAGTGAGTCCAGAGAGTGCACTGGCACCACTGGGGATGGTCATTAGTGAGTCCAGAGAGTGCACTGGCACCACTGGGGATGCAGTGCAGTGAGTCCAGAGAGTGCACTGGCACCACTGGGGATGCAGTGCAATGATTCCAGAGAGTGCACTGGCACCACTGGGGATGCACTGCAGTGAGTCCAGAGAGTGCATTGGCACCAGTGGGGATGCAGTGCAGTGACTCCAGAGAGTGCACTCGCACCACTGGGGATGCAGTGCAGTGAGTTCAGAGAATACACTGGCACCACTGGGGATGCAGTGCCGTGAGTCCAGAGAGTTCACTGGCACCACTGCGGATGCAGTGCAGTGAGTCCAGAGAGTGCACTGGCACCACTGGGGATGCAGTGCCGTGAGTCCAGAGAGTGCACTGGCACCACCGGGGATGCAGTGCAGTAAGTCCAGAGAGTGCACTGGCACCACTGGGGATGCACTGCAGAGAGTCCAGAGAGTGCACTGGCACCAATGGGGATGCAGTGCCGTCAGTCCAGAGAGTGCACTAGCACCACTGGGGATGCAGTGCAGTGAGTCCAGAGAGTGCACTGGCGCCACTGGGGATGCAGTGCAGTGAGTCCTGAGAGTGCACTGGCACCACGAGTGATGCACTACAGTGAGTCCAGAGAGTGCCTTGGCACCACTGGGGATGCAGCGCAGTGAGTCCAGAGAGTGCACTGGCACCACTGGGGATGCAGTGCAGTGAGTCCAGAGAGTGCACTGGCACCACTGAGGATGCAGTGCAGTGAGTCCAGAGAGCGCACTGGCACCACTGGGGATGCAGTGCAGTGAGTCCAGAGAGTGCACTGGCACCACTGGGGATGCAGTGCAGTGAGTCCAGAGAGTGCACTGGCACCACTGGGGATGCACTGCAGTGAGTCCAGAGTGTGCACTGGCACCACCGGGGATGCACTGCAATGAGTCCAGAGAGTGCACTGGCACCACTGGGGATGCAGTGCCGTGAGTCCAGAGAGTGCACTGGCACCACTGGGGTGCACTGCAGTGAGTTCAGATAGTGCACTGGCACCACTGGAAATGGAGTGCAGTGAGTCCAGAGAGTGCACTGGCACCACTGGGGATGCAGTGCAGTGAGTCCAGAGAGTGCACTGGCAACCCTGGGGATGCAGTGCAGTGAGTCCAGAGAGTGCACTGGCACCACTGGGGATGCACCCCGGTGAGTCCAGAGAGTGCACTGGCAACACTGGGGATGCACTACAGTGAGTCCAGAGAGTGCACTGGCACCACTGGGGATGCAATGCAGTGATTCCAGAGAATACCCTGGCACCACTGGGGATGCAGTGCAGTGAGTCTAGAGAGTGCACTGGCACCACTGGGGTTGCAGTGCCGTGTGTCCAGAGAGTGCACTGTCAGCACTGGGGATGCAGTGCAGTGAGTCCAGAGAGTGCGCTGTCAGCACTGGGGATGCAGTGCAGTGAGTCCAGAGAGTGCACTGGCACCACTGGGGATGCAGTGCTGTGAGTCCAGAGAGTGCACTGGCACCACCGGGAATTCAGTGCAGTGAGTCCAAAGAGTGCACTGGCAGCACTGGTGATGCAGTGCAGTGAGTCCAGAGAGTGCACTGGCAACACTGGGGATGCACTGCAGTGAGTCCAGAGAGTGCACTGGAACCACTGGGGATGCAGTGCAGTGAGTCCAGAGAGTGCCCTGGCACCACTGGTGATGCAGTGCAGTGAGTTCAGAGAATACACTGGCACCACTGGGGATGCAGTGCAGTGAGTCCAGAGAGTGCACTGGCACCACTGGGGATGCAGTGCAGAGAGTCCAGAGAGTGCACTGGCACCACTGGGGATTCACTGCCGTGAGTCCAGAGAGAGCACTGGCTCCACCGGGGATGCACTGCAGTGAGTCCAGAGAGTGCACTGGCACGCCTGGGGATGCAGTGCAGTGAGTCCAGAGAGTGCACTGGCACCACTGGGGATGCACCCTGGTGAGTCCAGAGAGTGCACTGGCAACACTGGGGATGCACTACAGTGAGTCCAGAGAGTGCACTGGCACCACTGGGGATGCAGTGCAGTGATTCCAGAGAGTACCCTGGCACCACTGGGGATGCAGTGCAGTGAGTCCAGAGAGTGCACTGGCACCACTGGGGATGCAGTGCAGTGAGTCCAGAGAGTGCACTGGCACCAATGGGGATGGTCATTAGTGAGTCCAGAGAGTGCACTGGCACCACTGGGGATGCAGTGCAGTGAGTCCAGAGAGTGCACTGGCACCCCTGGGGATGCAGTGCAGTGAGTCCAGAGAGTGCACTGGCACCAATGGGGATGCAGTGCAGTGATCCAGAGAGTGCACTGGCACCTCTGGGGATGCAGCCCGGTGAGTCCAGAGAGTGCACTGGCACCACTGGGGATGCAGTGCAGTGAGTCCAGAGAGTGCACTGGCACCACTGGGGATGGACATTAGTGAGTCCAGAGAGTGCACTGGCACCACTGGGGATGCAGTGCAGTGAGTCCAGAGAGTGCACTGGCACCACTGGGGATGCAGTGCAATGATTCCAGAGAGTGCACTGGCACCACTGGGGATGCACTGCAGTGAGTCCAGAGAGTGCATTGGCACCAGTGGGGATGCAGTGCAGTGACTCCAGAGAGTGCACTCGCACCACTGGGGATGCAGTGCAGTGAGTTCAGAGAATACACTGGCACCACTGGGGATGCAGTGCCGTGAGTCCAGAGAGTTCACTGGCACCACTGCGGATGCAGTGCAGTGAGTCCAGAGAGTGCACTGGCACCACTGGGGATGCAGTGCCGTGAGTCCAGAGAGTGCACTGGCACCACCGGGGATGCAGTGCAGTAAGTCCAGAGAGTGCACTGGCACCACTGGGGATGCACTGCAGAGAGTCCAGAGAGTGCACTGGCACCAATGGGGATGCAGTGCCGTCAGTCCAGAGAGTGCACTAGCACCACTGGGGATGCAGTGCAGTGAGTCCAGAGAGTGCACTGGCGCCACTGGGGATGCAGTGCAGTGAGTCCTGAGAGTGCACTGGCACCACGAGTGATGCACTACAGTGAGTCCAGAGAGTGCCTTGGCACCACTGGGGATGCAGCGCAGTGAGTCCAGAGAGTGCACTGGCACCACTGGGGATGCAGTGCAGTGAGTCCAGAGAGTGCACTGGCACCACTGAGGATGCAGTGCAGTGAGTCCAGAGAGTGCACTGGCACCACTGGGGATGCAGTGCAGTGAGTCCAGAGAGTGCACTGGCACCACTGGGGATGCAGTGCAGTGAGTCCAGAGAGTGCACTGGCACCACTGGGGATGCACTGCAGTGAGTCCAGAGTGTGCACTGGCACCACCGGGGATGCACTGCAATGAGTCCAGAGAGTGCACTGGCACCACTGGGGATGCAGTGCCGTGAGTCCAGAGAGTGCACTGGCACCACTGGGGTGCACTGCAGTGAGTTCAGAGAGTGCACTGGCACCACTGGAAATGGAGTGCAGTGAGTCCAGAGAGTGCACTGGCACCACTGGGGATGCAGTGCAGTGAGTCCAGAGAGTGCACTGGCAACCCTGGGGATGCAGTGCAGTGAGTCCAGAGAGTGCACTGGCACCACTGGGGATGCACCCCGGTGAGTCCAGAGAGTGCACTGGCAACACTGGGGATGCACTACAGTGAGTCCAGAGAGTGCACTGGCACCACTGGGGATGCAATGCAGTGATTCCAGAGAATACCCTGGCACCACTGGGGATGCAGTGCAGTGAGTCTAGAGAGTGCACTGGCACCACTGGGGTTGCAGTGCCGTGTGTCCAGAGAGTGTACTGTCAGCACTGGGGATGCAGTGCAGTGAGTCCAGAGAGTGCGCTGTCAGCACTGGGGATGCAGTGCAGTGAGTCCAGAGAGTGCACTGGCACCACTGGGGATGCAGTGCTGTGAGTCCAGAGA
Organism: Anser brachyrhynchus; assembly: GCF_964034855.1. Classification (NCBI taxonomy): domain Eukaryota; kingdom Metazoa; phylum Chordata; class Aves; order Anseriformes; family Anatidae; genus Anser; species Anser brachyrhynchus. The sequence continues at coordinate 9,264 of NW_027663966.1, read as the reverse complement.
GTGCACTGGCACCACCGGGAATTCAGTGCAGTGAGTCCAAAGAGTGCACTGGCAGCACTGGTGATGCAGTGCAGTGAGTCCAGAGAGTGCACTGGCAACACTGGGGATGCACTGCAGTGAGTCCAGAGAGTGCACTGGAACCACTGGGGATGCAGTGCAGTGAGTCCAGAGAGTGCCCTGGCACCACTGGTGATGCAGTGCAGTGAGTTCAGAGAATACACTGGCACCACTGGGGATGCAGTGCAGTGAGTCCAGAGAGTGCACTGGCACCACTGGGGATGCAGTGCAGAGAGTCCAGAGAGTGCACTGGCACCACTGGGGATTCACTGCCGTGAGTCCAGAGAGAGCACTGGCTCCACCGGGGATGCACTGCAGTGAGTCCAGAGAGTGCACTGGCACGCCTGGGGATGCAGTGCAGTGAGTCCAGAGAGTGCACTGGCACCACTGGGGATGCACCCTGGTGAGTCCAGAGAGTGCACTGGCAACACTGGGGATGCACTACAGTGAGTCCAGAGAGTGCACTGGCACCACTGGGGATGCAGTGCAGTGATTCCAGAGAGTACCCTGGCACCACTGGGGATGCAGTGCAGTGAGTCCAGAGAGTGCACTGGCACCACTGGGGATGCAGTGCTGTGAGTCCAGAGAGTGCACTGGCACCACCGGGAATTCAGTGCAGTGAGTCCAAAGAGTGCACTGGCAGCACTGGGGATGCAGTGCAGTGAGTCCAGAGAGTGCACTGGCAACACTGGGGATGCACTGCAGTGAGTCCAGAGAGTGCACTGGAACCACTGGGGATGCAGTGCAGTGAGTCCAGAGAGTGCCCTGGCACCACTGGTGATGCAGTGCAGTGAGTTCAGAGAATACACTGGCACCACTGGGGATGCAGTGCTGTGAGTCCAGAGAGTGCACTGGCACCACTGGGGATGCAGTGCAGTGAGTCCAGAGAGTGCACTGGCACCAGTGGGGATGCAGTGCCGTGAGTCCAGAGAGTGCACTGGCTCCACCGGGGATGCAGTGCAGTGAGTCCAGAGAGTGCACTGGCACCACTGGGGATACACTGCAGAGAGTCCAGAGAGTGCACTTGCACCACTGGGGATGCACTGCAGTGAGTCCAGAGAGTGCACTGGCACCACTGGGGATGCAGTGCAGTGAGTCCAGAGAGTGCCCTGGCACCACTGGGGATGCAGTGCAGTGAGTCCAGAGACTACCCTGGCACCAGTGGGGATGCAGTGCAGTGAGTCCAGAGAGTTCACTGTCACCACTGGGGATGCAGTGCAGTGAGTCCAGAGAGTGCCCTGGCACCACTGGGGATGCAGTGCAGTGAGTCCAGAGAGTATCCTGGCACCAGTGGGGATGCAGTGCAGTGAGTCCAGAGAGTTCACTGGCACCAATGGGAATGCAGTGCCGTCAGTCCAGAGAGTGCACTAGCACCACTGGGGATGCAGTGCCGTGAGTCCACAGTGTGCACTGGCACCACAGGGGATGCAGTGCAGTGAGTCCAGAGAGTGCACTGGCACCACTGGGGATGCAGTGCAGTGAGTCCAGAGAGTGCACTGGCACCACGAGTGATGCACTACAGTGAGTCCAGAGAGTGCACTGGCACCACTGGGGATGCAGTGCAGTGAGTCCAGAGAGTGCACTGGCACCACTGGGGATGCAGTGCAGTGAGTCCAGAGAGTCCACTGGCACCACTGGGGATGCAGTGCCGTGAGTCCAGAGAGTGCACTGGCACCACTGGGGATGCAGTGCAGTGAGTCCAGAGAGTGCACTGGCACCACTGGGGATGCAGTGCAGTGAGTCCAGAGTGTTACCTGGCACCACTGGGGATGCAGTGCAGTGAGTCCAAAGAGTGCACTGGCACCACTGGGAATGAAGTGCAGTGAGTCCAGAGAGTGCACTGGCACCACTGGGGATGCACCCCGGTGACCCCAGAGAGTGCACTGGCACCACTGGGGATGCACTACAGTGAGTCCAGAGAGTGCACTGGCACCACTGGGGATGCAGTGCTAGTGAGTCCAGAGAGTGCACTGTCACCACTGTGGATGCAGTGCAGTGAGTCCAGAGAGTGCACTGTCACCACTGGGGATGCAGTGCAGTGAGTCCAGAGAGTGCCCTGGCACCAGTGGGGATGCAGTGCAGTGAGTCCAGAGAGTGCACTGGCACCACTAGGGATGCAGTGCAGTGAGTCCAGAGAGTTCACTGGCACTACTGGGGATGCACTGCAGTGACTCCAAAGAGTGCACTGGCACCACTGGGGATGCAGTGCAGTGACTCCATAGAGTGCACTGGCACCACTGGGGATGCAGTGCAGTGATCCAGAGAGTGCACTGGCACCACTGGGGATGCACCCCGGTTAGTGCAGAGAGTGCACTGGCACCACTGGGGATGCAGTGCAGTGAGTCCAGAGAGTGCACTGGCACCACTGGGGATGGTCATTAGTGAGTCCAGAGAGTGCACTGGCACCACTGGGGATGCAGTGCAGTGAGTCCAGAGAGGTCACTGCCACCACACGGGATGGTCATTAGTGAGTCCAGAGAGTGCAGTGGCACCACTGGGGATGCAGTGCAGTGAGTCCAGAGAGTGCACTGGCACCACTGGGGATGCAGTGCAGTGAGTCCAGAGAGTGCACTGGCACCACTGGGGATGCAGTGCAGTGAGTCCAGAGAGTGCACTGGCACCACTGGGGATGCAGTGCAGTGAGTCCAGAGAGTGCATTGGCACTACTGGGGATGCAGTGCAGTGAGTTCAGAGAATACACTGGCAGCACTGGGGATGCAGTGCCGTGAGTCCAGAGAGTGCACTGGCACCACTGGGGATGCAGTGCAGTGAGTCCAGAGAGTGCACTGGCACCACTGGGGATGCAGTGCCGTGAGTCCAGAGAGTGCACTGGCACCACCGGGGATGCAGTGCAGTAAGTCCAGAGAGTGCACTGGCACCACTGGGGATGCACTGCAGAGAGTCCAGGGAGTGCACTGGCACCAATGGGGATGCAGTGCCGTCAGTCCAGAGAGTGCACTAGCACCACTGGGGATGCAGTGCAGTGAGTCCAGAGAGTGCACTGGCGCTACTGGGGATGCAGTGCAGTGAGTCCAGAGAGTGCACTGGCACCACGAGTGATGCACTACAGTGAGTCCAGAGAGTGCCTTGGCACCACTGGGGATGCAGCGCAGTGAGTCCAGAGAGTGCACTGTCACCACTGGGGATGCAGTGCAGTGAGTCCAGAGAGTGCACTGGCACCACTGGGGATGCAGTGCAGTGAGTCCAGAGAGTGCACTGGCACCACTGTGTATGCAGTGCAGTGAGTCCAGAGAGTGCACTGGCACCACTGGGGATGCAGTGCAGTGAGTCCAGAGAGTGCACTGGCACCACTGGTGATGCAGTCCAGTGAGTCCAGAGAGTGCACTGGCACCACTGGGGATACACTGCAGAGAGTCCAGAGAGTGCACTGGCACCACTGGAGATGCACTGCAGTGAGTCCAGAGAGTGCACTGGCACCACGAGTGATGCACTACTGTGAGTCCAGAGAGTGCACTGGCACCACTGGGGATGCAGTGCAGTGAGTCCAGAGAGTGCACTGGCACCACTGGGGATGCAGTGCAGTGAGTCCAGAGAGTGCACTGGCACCACTGGGGATGCAGTGCCGTGAGTCCAGAGAGTGCACTGGCACCACTGGGGATGCAGTGCAGTGAGTCCAGAGAGTGCACTGGCACCAATGGGGATGCAGTGCAGTGAGTCCAGAGTGTGACCTGGCACCACTGGGGATGCAGTGCAGTGAGTCCAGAGAGTGCACTGGCACCACTGGGGATGAAGTGCAGTGAGTCCAGAGAGTGCACTGGCACCACTGGGGATGCACCCCGGTGAGTCCAGAGAGTGCACTGGCACCACTGGGGATGCAGTGCAGTGAGTCCAGAGAGTGAATTGGCACCACTGGGGATGCAGTGCAGTGAGTCCAGAGAGTTCACTGGCACCACTGGGGATGCAGTGCTGTGAGTCCAGAGAGTGCACTGGCACCACCGGGAATTCAGTACAGTGAGTCCAAAGAGTGCACTGGCAGCACTGGGGATGCACTGCAGTGAGTCCAGAGAGTGCACTGGCACCACTGGGGATGCAGTGCAGTGAGTCCAGAGAGTGCCCTGGCGCCACTGGGGATGCAGTGCAGTGAGTCCAGAGAGTGCACTGGCACCACGAGTGATGCACTACAGTGAGTCCAGAGAGTGCCTTGGCACCACTGGGGATGCAGCGCAGTGAGTCCAGAGAGTGCACTGTCACCACTGGGGATGCAGTGCAGTGAGTCCAGAGAGTGCACTGGCACCACTGGGGATGCAGTGCAGTGAGTCCAGAGAGTGCACTGGCACCACTGGGGATGCACTGCAGAGAGTCCAGAGAGTGCACTGGCACCACTGGGGATGCACTGCAGTGAGTCCAGAGAGTGCACTGGCACCACTGGGGATGCACTGCAGTGAGTCCAGAGAGTGCACTGGCACCACTGGGGATGCAGTGCAGTGAGTCCAGAGAGTGCATTGGCACTACTGGGGATGCAGTGCAGTGAGTCCAGAGAGTTCACTGGCACCACTGGGGATGCAGTGCAGTGAGTCCAGAGAGTGCACTGGCACCACCGGGAATTCAGTACAGTGAGTCCAAAGAGTGCACTGGCAGCACTGGGGATGCACTGCAGTGAGTCCAGAGAGTGCACTGGCACCACTGGGGATGCAGTGCAGTGAGTCCAGAGAGTGCACTGGCACCACTGGGGATGCAGTGCAGTGAGTCCAGAGAGTGCCCTGGCACCACTGGGGATGCAGTGCAGTGAGTTCAGAGAATACACTGGCACCACTGGGGATGCAGTGCCGTGAGTCCAGAGAGTGCACTGGCACCACTGGGGATGCAGTGCAGTGAGTCCAGAGAGTGCACTGGCACCACTGGGGATGCAGTGCCGTGAGTCCAGAGAGTGCACTGGCACCACCGGGGATGCAGTGCAGTAAGTCCAGAGAGTGCACTGGCACCACTGGGGATGCACTGCAGAGAGTCCAGGGAGTGCACTGGCACCAATGGGGATGCAGTGCCGTCAGTCCAGAGAGTGCACTAGCACCACTGTGTATGCAGTGCAGTGAGTCCAGAGAGTGCACTGGCACCACTGGGGATGCACTGCAGTGAGTCCAGAGAGTGCACTGGCACCACTGGTGATGCAGTCCAGTGAGTCCAGAGAGTGCACTGGCACCACTGGGGATACACTGCAGAGAGTCCAGAGAGTGCACTGGCACCACTGGAGATGCACTGCAGTGAGTCCAGAGAGTGCACTGGCACCTCGAGTGATGCACTACTGTGAGTCCAGAGAGTGCACTGGCACCACTGGGGATGCAGTGCAGTGAGTACAGAGAGTGCACTGGCACCACTGAGGATGCAGTGCAGTGAGTCCAGAGAGTGCACTGGCACCACTGGGAATGCAGTGCCGTGAGTCCAGAGAGTGCACTGGCACCACTGGGGATGCAGTGCAGTGAGTCCAGAGAGTGCACTGGCACCACTGGGGATGCAGTGCAGTGAGTCCAGAGTGTGACCTGGCACCACTGGGGATGCAGTGCAGTGAGTCCAGAGAGTGCACTGGCACCACTGGGGATGAAGTGCAGTGAGTCCAGAGAGTGCACTGGCACCACAGGGGATGCACCCCGGTGAGTCCAGAGAGTGCACTGGCACCACTGGGGATGCAGTGCAGTGAGTCCAGAGAGTGAATTGGCACCACTGGGGATGCAGTGCAGTGAGTCCAGAGAGTTCACTGGCACCACTGGGGATGCAGTGCTGTGAGTCCAGAGAGTGCACTGGCACCACCGGGAATTCAGTACAGTGAGTCCAAAGAGTGCACTGGCAGCACTGGGGATGCACTGCAGTGAGTCCAGAGAGTGCACTGGCACCACTGGGGATGCAGTGCAGTGAGTCCAGAGAGTGCACTGGCACCACTGGGGATGCACTGCAGAGAGTCCAGAGAGTGCACTGGCACCACTGGGGATGCACTGCAGTGAGTCCAGAGAGTGCACTGGCACCACTGGGGATGCACTGCAGTGAGTCCAGAGAGTGCACTGGCACCACTGGGGATGCAGTGCAGTGAGTCCAGAGAGTGCATTGGCACTACTGGGGATGCAGTGCAGTGAGTCCAGAGAGTTCACTGGCACCACTGGGGATGCAGTGCAGTGAGTCCAGAGAGTGCACTGGCACCACCGGGAATTCAGTACAGTGAGTCCAAAGAGTGCACTGGCAGCACGGGGGATGCACTGCAGTGAGTCCAGAGAGTGCACTGGCACCACTGGGGATGCAGTGCAGTGAGTCCAGAGAGTGCACTGGCACCACTGGGGATGCAGTGCAGTGAGTCCAGAGAGTGCCCTGGCACCACTGGGGATGCAGTGCAGTGAGTTCAGAGAATACACTGGCACCACTGGGGATGCAGTGCCGTGAGTCCAGAGAGTGCACTGGCACCACTGGGGATGCAGTGCAGTGAGTCCAGAGAGTGCACTGGCACCACTGGGGATGCAGTGCCGTGAGTCCAGAGAGTGCACTGGCACCACCGGGGATGCAGTGCAGTAAGTCCAGAGAGTGCACTGGCACCACTGGGGATGCACTGCAGAGAGTCCAGGGAGTGCACTGGCACCAATGGGGATGCAGTGCCGTCAGTCCAGAGAGTGCACTAGCACCACTGTGTATGCAGTGCAGTGAGTCCAGAGAGTGCACTGGCACCACTGGGGATGCACTGCAGTGAGTCCAGAGAGTGCACTGGCACCACTGGTGATGCAGTCCAGTGAGTCCAGAGAGTGCACTGGCACCACTGGGGATACACTGCAGAGAGTCCAGAGAGTGCACTGGCACCACTGGAGATGCACTGCAGTGAGTCCAGAGAGTGCACTGGCACCTCGAGTCATGCACTACTGTGAGTCCAGAGAGTGCACTGGCACCACTGGGGATGCAGTGCAGTGAGTACAGAGAGTGCACTGGCACCACTGAGGATGCAGTGCAGTGAGTCCAGAGAGTGCACTGGCACCACTGGGAATGCAGTGCCGTGAGTCCAGAGAGTGCACTGGCACCACTGGGGATGCACCCCGGTGAGTCCAGAGAGTGCACTGGCACCACTGGGGATGCAGTGCAGTGAGTCCAGAGTGTGACCTGGCACCACTGGGGATGCAGTGCAGTGAGTCCAGAGAGTGCACTGGCACCACTGGGGATGAAGTGCAGTGAGTCCAGAGAGTGCACTGGCACCACAGGGGATGCACCCCGGTGAGTCCAGAGAGTGCACTGGCACCACTGGGGATGCAGTGCAGTGAGTCCAGAGAGTGAATTGGCACCACTGGGGATGCAGTGCAGTGAGTCCAGAGAGTTCACTGGCACCACTGGGGATGCAGTGCTGTGAGTCCAGAGAGTGCACTGGCACCACCGGGAATTCAGTACAGTGAGTCCAAAGAGTGCACTGGCAGCACTGGGGATGCACTGCAGTGAGTCCAGAGAGTGCACTGGCACCACTGGGGATGCAGTGCAGTGAGTCCAGAGAGTGCCCTGGCGCCACTGGGGATGCAGTGCAGTGAGTCCAGAGAGTGCACTGGCACCACGAGTGATGCACTACAGTGAGTCCAGAGAGTGCCTTGGCACCACTGGGGATGCAGCGCAGTGAGTCCAGAGAGTGCACTGTCACCACTGGGGATGCAGTGCAGTGAGTCCAGAGAGTGCACTGGCACCACTGGGGATGCAGTGCAGTGAGTCCAGAGAGTGCACTGGCACCACTGGGGATGCACTGCAGAGAGTCCAGAGAGTGCACTGGCACCACTGGGGATGCACTGCAGTGAGTCCAGAGAGTGCACTGGCACCACTGGGGATGCAGTGCAGTGAGTCCAGAGAGTGCACTGGCACCACTGGTGATGCAGTCCAGTGAGTCCAGAGAGTGCACTTGCACCACTGGGGATGCACTGCAGTGAGTCCAGAGAGTGCACTTGCAACACTGGAGATGCAGTGCAGTGAGTCCAGAGAGTGCACTGGCACCACTGGGGATGCACTGCAGTGAGTCCAGAGAGTGCACTTGCAACACTGGAGATGCAGTGCAGTGAGTCCAGAGAGTGCACTGGCACCACTGGGGATACACTGCAGAGAGTCCAGAGTGTGACCTGGCACCACTGGGGATGCACTGCAGTGAGTCCAGAGAGTGCACTGGCACCACTGGGGATGCAGTGCAGTGAGTCCAGAGAGTGCACTGGCACCACCGGGGATGCAGTGCAGTGAGTCCAGAGAGTGCACTGGCACCACTGGGGATGCAGTGCAGTGAGTCCAGAGAGTGCACTGGCACCACTGGGGATGCACTGCAGTGAGTCCAGAGAGTTCACTGGCACCACTGGGGATGCAGTGCAGTGAGTCCAGAGAGTGCCCTGGCACCACTGGGGATGCACTGCAGTGAGTCCAGAGAGTGCACTGGCACCACTGGGGATGGTCATTAGTGAGTCCAGAGAGTGCACTGGCACCACTGGGGATGCAGTGCAGTGAGTCCAGAGAGTGCACTGCCACCACTCGGGATGGTCATTAGTGAGTCCAAAGAGTGCACTGGCACCACTGGGGATGCAGTGCAGTGAGTCCAGAGAGTGCCTTGGCACCACTGGGGATGCAGCGCAGTGAGTCCAGAGAGTGCACTGTCACCACTGGGGATGCAGTGCAGTGAGTCCAGAGAGTGCACTGGCACCACTGGGGATGCAGTGCAGTGAGTCCAGAGAGTGCACTGGCACCACTGGGGATGCAGTGCAGTGAATCCAGAGAGTGCACTGTCACCACTGTGTATGCAGTGCCGTGAGTCCAGAGAGTGCACTGGCACCACTGGGGATGCAGTGCAGTGAGTCCAGAGAGTGCACTGGCACCACTGGTGATGCAGTCCAGTGAGTCCAGAGAGTGCACTGGCACCACTGGGGATACACTGCAGAGAGTCCAGAGAGGTCACTGGCACCACTGGAGATGCAGTGCAGTGAGTCCAGAGAGTGCACTGGCACCACAGGGGATGCACCCCGGTGAGTCCAGAGAGTGCACTGGCACCACTGGGGATGCAGTGCAGTGAGTCCAGAGAGTGAATTGGCACCACTGGGGATGCAGTGCAGTGAGTCCAGAGAGTTCACTGGCACCACTGGGGATGCAGTGCTGTGAGTCCAGAGAGTGCACTGGCACCACCGGGAATTCAGTACAGTGAGTCCAAAGAGTGCACTGGCCGCACTGGGGATGCACTGCAGTGAGTCCAGAGAGTGCACTGGCACCACTGGG